>NC_053155.1:268126568-268142527 GCF_016835505.1 Polypterus senegalus
TGTTTTCCACTGTCTCCATCATATTCGTAAACCTTCGTAGCATTCTGAATCCATGTTATCCACATCAGGTTAATGTTATTCCTGTTAAGACTGGTATCACAAGGCAGTTTGATGTCTTTGTCAGAATGGTCTTCTAAGGATGGAACTGTTACAACCTTCAATTGTCCAGACACCAATTCTAAAAAAATAAAAAAAATGCAGTTTTAAATAAAAAAATAAATAAACAAGAAAAAATCTGAATAAGCACAGTGCAAACTGGTATTGTTCTAAGCAGAGAAAGACTAGTGGTTCAGCCCTGTGAAAAGAAAGGCAGACATTTAATGGGTGAAAATGTGCACCGTAAAGGAGGTGGACAGCATAGAGATGGTGGAAGATGAACAAAACAACACCCAAGACAACAGAGTGAGGAAGGAGAAAAATACTTGGAGGCAAATGGCCAACCAGGGGCAAACCAACAAAATGATGATTAAAGCCATTCTGATGATGACGAAGCATGTAACCATAGCCATATTAAATTTATAGAGAGTGGCTGTATCATCTCCTCAAAAAAAAATGAAGGTTAGCATCAAAAATTTAAATGTATCATCTTTTAAATTATCACACTCAAGTCTATGTACAGCATAAGCTCTTATTTCAAATTTCTCTCTTATTATAATAAAAAAATCCTGCGACAAGACAAGACTTTTTGGAAGATTTTTTCAAGTCCTGTGAGACGAGACTTTGGCCATGAGATGTTTTCAAGTCACGCCCTCCTCTCAACCATTGAAAAACCACACAAATAGTACTCTCATCTCTCATTCGTGTGAATGCTTTTCACAGACACAGTTCTTGCTCTCTCAGCTCTTATAAATTTTAACGTTTTCTTCACTTTAAGTTCCCAATTAAAGACGACGTATTATGGCCAAAGCCTATTGAAGAATTTCATCACGAAGGGTAATCAACAGAAAAAATGAGTACACAGGCAATCTTAGCACTGATAAACGACGAAGTCAATCGAATTAATGCCAAAAATGATGATTGCAGTGCTCTCCCTAGCATCTTTTAGTTCAGCCCGGCTGTCATCTTGCATGACATTGTGAGATGACAGCCGCAGATCTGCAAGCACAGGCAGATCTAATGATCTGCAGAGATGGCAAGGGACGAGCGGACGGATAGCGGGTGTCGAGGCAGAGCAGAGTTCACAAGCAAAGAGTACTGTATAGGGAGGTGAGGTTGAGAGAGCAGGCTGTACATGGTAATAGCGGGGGTGTAGCAGCTTAATACAGTTGCAAGGAGTATGGAGAGGAGGGCAGGCGAGAGGGGGCTGTACATGCTAATAGCGGGAGCGAAGCCAGCCTGTCAGATATCAGAAAAAAGGCGTCAGGAACTGATATCTCCGTTCTCAGCGTCAGCGCAGTCTGTATAGTGCGGCTGAGCGTACAGCAGCTCTCTTCTTGTAAAGTACATAGCAAACCAATATATACACATACAGTTGTTTAAGCATTGGGTGTGTTCTGTGTGCAAAAATCCTTCCAGAACTCACTGTGGTTCCTGTTTAAAGTGACCCCATCTGCCGTTCTTATATTTGCTCATATTTGGACCTGCGTCCATATCGCAAAAAGTGTGCAGAAACCCTTGTAGCACACACTGTGTCCTGAGCAAAAGTTTTGTCACTGAATTGCTGAGGGTTTTGTACAGAAGCGTATTAGGGCCATAGTGAAGGAAAAAAAATACGGACAAAGTGAAGAAAAAAACTATCACAAGAATAAAGTCGAGATGTTGACTTTAATCTCGATATTTCCACTTTAATCTTTACGCTTATGACGACAATAAAGTCGACATGTTGCTACATAATTTATGACGGGGGTTTGAGAAAATCTAGTAAATTAAACATTTTAAGATAAAGTTTAGTTTATGATGATCCACTTTAATGACAAACTACGAGAATAAAGTCAACATGTCGAATTTAATCTCAATATAAACGGCGAGAATAATGTAGAAATATCGAGAATAAAGTGGAAATGTCGACTTTATTCTCGACCTAAGTGTCGAGATTAAAGTGGAAATAGAGAATGCGTACCTGCTGTAGTGAAAGTGTAAATTGAATATCCAACAGGCTCTCCCTTTACCACTCAAAAGTCTTAATTTTGGTAAAAATGCACATTACACCTCTGAAAGAATAATGCAAGAGCTGCTGGATGTCTTAGCATCAGAAATAAAATCTAACATACTGAAAAATATACACACAGAAAAGTTTTTCAGTATTCTGTGTAATGAAACCACAGATATCTCAGATGTAAAACAATTATTTACATTAAATATGTTTGCCAGGACACTAAAGAGGTCAGAGTTAGTTTTGTATCAACCCGCAATATGATTGACTGCATAGCGGAGACTATAACCAACACACTGAGTGAGACTATGGACACTCTAGGCTTGAAAACTACTAATCTGGTTGGACTAGGGACAGAATGAGCGGCTGTTATGATTGGGAAACAGAAAGATGTGGTAAAACTGCTTAGAGATAAAACATCTGGACTCTTGGTCAACTGCCACTGTGTAAAAACACCGATTGGCGCTTGCAAGTGCCCAAGCAGCAGCTGCTTCAGTTCTTCAATTAGGATGACTGGTTTAACGGAAATTCAGAATATTCTGAACATTCCCCAGATTAAGCTGAAAATGGCCAGTGACACTAGATGGCTGTCTGATGGCTTTGCAGTAGTTACTACAACAGTGTACGAGTGATCTCCTTGGAGGGCCCAGATCCTGGGAACTTTGATTATGGGAAAGCTTCAGACAACTGGGCCTCTAGAAAGAAAAGGATAAATATTTAACTGAAGACACCTTCTGCATATGCAAGTTGGCTTTGAACAGGGCTCTAGACTAACTTTTTGCACTGGTTGCACTGGAAAGGTAATTTACTGAAAAAGTGTTGGTGCTTAAAGTGCTTTACTGAGCTGAAATTTAAACTTAAAAAATCTCAAGATAAATTAACTAAAAAGAAAATCTAAATTAAGTGTTTTAAGGGCTTCAAACTGAACATCTCATGGCTCAATGTCTTATGGACTATCCTCCATTGCAGTCACATGCCCCTCGGATGGCCAACTCCTGTAGTTTGGCCTTCTTGATCTTTGGCCTTGACTAAACCAGCTGGCCACACTCTCTCTAGCATCAAAATCTTCCAGACTTGGGCATGAGCATGCTAGACCTCAATGTGTCCAATAAGTATATTCACCGGTCTTCCTCCCCGCAAGATACGACCGTACACAATGACGCATTCCTTTGTGGCGATATCTGTGTCTCCGTCGATCAGGAATGCCATATGCGCACTGTTACGCAATTTGCACAGGCGTCTTTTTTCAATGTATCTGCGATGACTCCTATAAATTAGGCGCCGCGACATCATTGCTGTCGTCGGGTTTACGTTCAAGCCATTTTCTTCATAAGAATTATTTCGGACTTGAATTTAGTGAAGGGAAGTTCTTCTTTTGCAATATTGTAGGCAACGTTAAACTTAATTATCATCTCGGCCTCGTCTGATGATCTGTTTGCTGCTGCCTGCCGCTGAAAGGCAGCGGGGAGAGAGGACACTTGAGCAGTGCATTTATCGCGGCATGTAATGTGTTTTATAGATGCATTGTGCTTTTTCAGCGTTTCAATTCTAAATGTATTAGAACCAGTCACAAATGCACTACTGCCGGCCATGGTCTTCCCACGCTCTTTACAGTAAATACAGTGCATTATATTATCGGCTTTACTGTATCTTAGCCAGGGAAACTGGTCAAGCCACTCTTTTCGAAATGTATACACTTTACCCCTTTTAATTTCAGTGGGCTCGGACTCGATTGTATGTGGCTCATTATCTAATGCCGTCTCCGGACCAGGGCTTGCTATAACTTGGGAGGTTGATGGCTCCGTGTCAGAGCATTGGTTATGATTTTCGGACGGATCAGGCCCTAAGTTAACATTCTTAACGCTGTCAATCGTTCTTTTCATCTTCTCTCATAATCCGCGGCTACATCCACGGTTTACCTGATGGGCTACTCACCTCTCTCTGTCTGACTGCATCACATGCATTTTCAAACGTACACACACGTACAGGAATATCTGGACCACGGCCAATCAGAGGGGGGGCGGGATCCGCCCTTCACTATCTCTGATTGGTTTAGACCACGATACGGGCCTAATGTGTGTCTGTTGTTGAACAACAGGGAGACTTTAAGAGTCACGGAGTTTCATTTCTTTTTTCCCCCCTCGAACGGCTGGTCGCACCGGTGCAACCTTTGATTTTTTTAGTCGCACCATTGAGAAATTAGGTCGCACTCTAGAGCCCTGTTTGAAGAATATTTTTAAATTTTTCTTCATTAGGTTTCCTATACTTTTTTTCCAATGTTTTTATTTTTCTTCCCGACAGCGACAATACTTGTGCCAGTTGGTTTATGTCGTAACAATTGTTACTTAAAATTTTTGTTAGGGTTGAAGGTTCCTGAATTGTACACTTCTTAAATTTAATAAAAATATTCGTTCACAAGTGTCAAACCTTAAAAATGAAGTCATATTGAGCTTTGGAAAATAATTAATAATAATTAACTAATAAAAAAGTGCACATTTAACTTTTCCACACCACCAAATTTCCCCGTTCCGCCCCACTCAGCTACTTTTTCTTGCCACCCAGCTGGAAAAAATTTCTGGGGAGAACACTGTGATTGGTTACACTGCAAATTGGTTAAATGCATATCAACAGACTATGCTGAAACAGTTGGTGGTGATCGTGCGGAAGATGAAAACATCAATTTATAACATTCCAAAGAATTGGTGATCTTATTGATGAAAATTTTCTTCAAAAAATTGTTTTTACTTTTACTTAAGTTTTACAATAAAATTGAAAGTGTAAAAAGTTTGAGTGTTAATTATAAAGCCAAATAGAACAAAATCGCAGTACGCAATGAATAACTCCAACGCAACATGAAACGTAATTTACATTCAAATGATCACATTTTAATAATTTTTTAATATGGTTAATAACTCGCAGTTATGTAAAATAGTAAGTAAATTGTACATCCGCATCCCCATACGCGAGCGGCAGAACAGCAAAGAGGCTAGCATGTAGTGCAATCACGGGGGTTGGCGAGCGAAGCCCCCTAGTCTTACTAAAAAACTATTTCTCTCCTGCTCTTGAGTTGTGCTGAATGTTCTTTCTATGGACTGGGTTGGCATTAGCAAAAAAATTTCTTGGTGAACAGAAATGTTTAGCTACATTACCCTGTGATTTCTTGCGCAACAACGCATCCAACACTTCTAAAACTCAGGGTCCCTTATCACTTAAAAATTTGGAACAAATAAGAATGTTTATAAGACTAATAGAGTTACTAACCACATGCTTTTGTGAAGACAACTAAATATATTCTGACAGAGTTTTGTGCTTGGGCTGCCATTTAGTAAACAGGTATTAGGTAAGACTACACAACAACCAGAATGTTTACTTGTAAATGTATCTTGGATATTTGATGGGCACATATGCAAAGTTTACTATGGATTTCTCATATCTACTGGCTGCTGTACAATGTACACGTACTTTACGCCTCCAAAATTCACGGGGTTACATTCCTAGAGCACCCGCGAATTGTGAAAAAACGCGACTTTTGGATGTGGTTAAAAAATGCCTTTTAAATACCTATTTTTACAGTTTAAATCCTAAATACAGTATGCCCCAAAGCACTTTAATTTCTTTGCAAACTCACCTTAATACATTACCTAAAAACAGAATGTAAAGGTAAACGCGTGTACTGTACGGTTCTGTACTGCTATGTCTCCCGCGGTGCTAGAATGTAAAAAACAGATGTTACTGCTATACGTACTGTAATTCATGCAAGCGCATTTTCTTTGGTATGCTCTGTCGTTTTCTTTGTTAAAAGTAGAGTAAATACATAATCATTTGATTTAATTAAAATACAGTAAAATGTATGGGTATTCACCAATGATGAATGATATTGATGGTGATGATGATGATGATGAAGTAGCTGTGCAGTACGATGCAGAGGATTTAAAATTCCTCGGGTGGCACCTCTTCTTCAGGTGCTTCAGGAGGAGTCATATCTGTGGATGGGTCTTCTGGTGGGGTTTCTTGCTGGCTTTTCTTTACAGGTTTCAGGAACATTGTGATGGAAAGATGCTACATTGTCTCCGGTAGAAAACTGCTGGTACAATTTCCGTGCTTTCTCACGGATGATGTTACTGTCCAAGGGGATGTTCTTACTGCAGTCGGTGATCCACAATGCCAAGGCAGATTCCATCCTGACAATATTTTTATTCCTTACAGTCATTACCTTTTAGGCACTATCACAGAAACTAACACTGCATGGTGTGCAGTGCTTTCATTAATGCCATAGTGGCGCGCTACTGCAGCATAACTTTTTAGTTCCCAGAGCAAATCTAGTAGTTCAACCTTCTTTTGTTTTAAACTTCTTCTGGTGCTTAGGCTCAATGCCAGAAGCCTTAGGAGGTACAGGGCGATTCGGCGACATCTTGTGCATTTAAGAATAACAAAATTAATACAATAACAAAATGGAAAACACAGGGACACTCGGCTGGAGTCGCATCACAGAGCTGCAATCAATCAGCAGCAAGGAGAAATGAATAACACTCTCAGATTGGCTACTTTCACCATCCCAAACCGTGTTTCCCTCAACAGTGGTAAACCCACTCACCTGGGGCCTCATGTATAAACGGTGCTTACGCACAGAAATGTTGCGTAAGAACTTTTCCACGTTCAAATCGCGATGTATAAAACCTACACTTGGCGTAAAGCCACGCACTTTTCCACGGTATCTCATACCTTGTCGTACGCAAGTTCTCCGTTTGGTTGTGCAGAATGGCAGCACCCAGCGTCAAAGCAATGCTACTGTTCCTGTGTGGTTACTCTTTTATTTTCCTGGCGCGGCTTTATAAATACACTGAAACTAACCGCATATTGTTTATTAGTGTAATGCATCTGATTGTAATTAATTTGTAACAATATAATGGTCCAGGGAATAGCCATAGTATTCCAAATACCATAACTGCTTTAGCGTTGTTACTCTCACTGCACATACTTCTTTCAGCGGCTCGCATTAGGAGTTGCCACAGCGGATCATCTTTTTCCATATTACTTTCACTGCACCACTTGGAGTATTTAAATAACTGTATCTGAGTGGGGAATCACAGCAGCAGCTGATCGGAAAGAGAATTATCGGTATACAGTATCAAGCACACGCTGTCTCAGCCACGGCAAAACGTTTCAAAGCCTTTCCTGTGTGGACCTCGTGGTTCAGAAACAGTTTCATCCCAAGAACTATAAACACACTCAATCAAGTGCTCCTTGTAGAACTGTTTGTACTTATAAGTAAAACTACCTCACTGTAAACTTGCACTACAGTTATAATATTACACAACCTGCGCCACTTTATAAAGCGCGTATTTACATATGATGATGATATCATTTTTAAGATGAAATGTAGCAAAATATGTTTATTATATTATACAGATAAAACTTTAACTTCATTTAAATAATCTATATTCTTCACTGGGACTGGAGTGAAGGATAGAATAATTAAACATGTACTACGAAGATATTTCAATGTTCCTTAAACATTTTGAAGAATCGGTGCTCTAAGCTTACAAATGGCTTCTTTAACGTCTATTACAGAGCTGATTGTGTGGTGATCGGTTACTTGGAGAAAGAAAAGCAAGGACTGCAGGGGCAGCCACGCCAATATATATCTATACTAATAAGAGGCAAAGCCCTCACTGACTGACTGATCACTAATTCTCCAACTTCCCGTGTAGGTAGAAGGCTGAAATTTGGCAGGCTCATTCCTTACAGCTTACTTACAAAAGTTGGGCAGGTTTCATTTCGAAATTCTACGCGTAATGATCATAACTGGAACCTATTTTATCGTCCATATACTATAATAGACTTCTGCTCGATGGCCGTGGGAGGCAAAGTTACGCCTCCCACGTAATTTAGTGCCTGCCCATATAAGGCCGTCCGTCAGCAGCAATCCAATAGAAACACTGCCGATAAATATTCCCGGGTGAAGGACTGTGCTTATGCGGACGAAGATGAGATGGTCAGGGTGGTGTTTGGCACAAACCCAGCGAAACTGCGAGAGAAACTTTTAAGTGCCGGGTCTTAGCTAACATTAAATAAAACCATGGACACATGCGAGATGGCACAAGCAGAGCTGGGAACCTTGATGCATGTACACGAAGGCTCCGCGTGAAATGATGCAGTACACAGACTAAAAGCAACAGTTCCAAAGAGTGCTGAACAAAAACCGAATTACACAATTGAGAAGGCAGCAAAAAAATATGAAGCGTGTGACATATACAAGCATATTCATAAGTGCAGCTACTGCGGAAACAAAGCACAACGATGGAAAAGTCAATGTCCGCTAAAGGAAGACAGTGTAAAAAAAACCCGTGCATGCAGTGTGTCATGTCTCAGATAAAGAGGAAGACGAGCTGTTTATTGATGCAGTAAGAAACGAATTGATGAATGAAACCTGTTATCTTTACAACGACTGACAAACACGGAATGTAACTTGAACACAACACATCCTACAAATATAAACCTGATTGAAAGAAATAATGATAATCAAATCCTTGATGACAGCAACTGTAAGAGCCAATCTTAGAAAGTTAAAGTTTTGAGTTAAACTCATATTAATGTTTGCTTAACTTGAATAGAATATAAATTCCTTTCATAGTCATAACTTATGGTATAGTCTTTTCCCCCTAGAAGTTAGCAAGAGATAGAACCTTCTTACTATAACTGAGTAACAGTGTGATAATAAGCTCAGTTTAGAATAGGTCCCAGTAAAGAGGGACTTGAAAGACCCATTTTAAGCTTAGAAATGGGATAAGCATACAGTTTTCTGACCGTTTCGAAATGGTTCAGAAATGTTAAGTAAGAAGTAACGATTTGAGATGTGACAAGATTAAGGTTAGAACTGAACTTTTCTTAACATTAATTTTTCCTTTTTTGTTATTTTAATTTTCCTTTTTTGTGTTAACGGTTTTTACTTCAAAATTTAACTAAACCTTCAAAAACCAAGATATTTTGTCTGTGGAATCATTTCTGTGCGTCAGGCTTGTGTTGAATCCCATTTTTTGAGTTGAAGCTGCAGAACTTTGGTAATTTTTGGGAAAACGCAGTTACATTTTCGTCAGAAAACTTGCTAAGGCCCGAACTGGAATCTACCATCTGAGAACAGAGGATATTTCTGCTCCAGAACTCAACGAAGAAAAAGAACTGAATCATTCAGAAGGTACTGTGCTCTTGTCTACTATCTTCGCATGATTATAAACGAAAGCAAGGTCGCCGCACCTTGAAAAGATTTGAGAGACTGTGATATTATATAGAAAGACGTCTTGAAAGGAGACATTTTGGATGATCGGATGTACTTTGGTCTGAGTCATTGAAGCTTTATTTCAAGGAAGTAATTGCTTTGTTGGAATATCCCGATTGTGACGAAATTGCTGTCAGGAAACGTCCTGTCATTTGCTCTAATTGTTGTCATGGCAATGTCTAAACAGAGCTCAAGTGAGATCGGCAGTGACCGGAGTTCAGACTCGAAGTCAGAAAATATAATTAGAGATCTTAAAGATCACATAAGTCAGAGAGAAGATAAGCTTCCCGTGCGACGCACAGAGAGCTAGAACAACTACATGAAAAGCTACTTTATATGTTAAATAAGGAGGGAGCGATTCAGAAACAGAAAACGACATTTGCCGAAAGCTTTAAGAAATGGAATGAATTCACTGTCGCTACTACGGCGTGGCTGGAAGATGCAAATAGACTGTTAGCACATAAAGCTGATGAACAGCTAGTTAATCAGTTCGAAGATTAAGCTTAGAACTGAACTTTTCTTAACATTAATTTTTCCTTTTTTTGTTATTTTAATTTTCTTTTTTGTGTGAACTGTTTTTACTTCAAAATTTAGCTAAACCTTCAAAAACCAAGATATTTTGTCTGTGGAATCATTTCTGCGCGTCAGGCTTTTGTTGAATCCCATTTTTTGAGTTGAAGCTGCAGAACTTTGGTAATTTTGGGAAAACGCAGTTACAGCAACACTCATAACACTCACAAAACAATTACTGTATATTGACAATCATGTTACATTATTTTTAAAATGTTCCCTTTTCTTTTTCATAACTTCTTTAACATGCTACTTCTCCGCTACTAATAAAAGGCAAAGCCCTCACTGACTCACTCACTGACAGACTGACTCACTCACTCACTCACTGACTCATCACTAATTCTCCAACTACCCATGTAGGTAGAAGGCTGAAATTTGGCAGGCTCACTCCTTACAAAAGTTGGGCAGGTTTCAATTCAAAATTCTACGCGTAATGGTCATAACTGGAAGCTATTTTTCTCCATTTACTGTAATGGAGTTGAGCTCGAAAGCCGTGGGGGCAGAGTTTCGTGTGACATCACGCCTCCCACGTAATCACGTGAACTGACTGTCAACGCAGTATGTAGAAAACCAGGAAGAGATGCAAAAAGCGCTGAAGAAAACATGCATTATATAATTGAGAAGGCAGCGAAACAATAAGAAGCGAGCGAGTGACATATACAACCATATTCATGAGTGCTGCTGCATTGAAACAAAGCGGTGTAAACCTAAAGTTTAAATTAAGTTCATAGACAGGCTGCAGCTGGCGTTTTCATGCCCACGGTGTCACGGGATACAAGTTTAATGAGAGGACGCAGGATATAAACGAGAGTTTTGATCACTTTGTAATTAAGTTAACATTGCAGGTGAAGGGCTGGGCTTATGCAAATTCCGAGAGACTGTGTTTGTGGGGGATTGACAGTTAAGGCGGGTGGGGAGTCACGTCATCATCTCCCCTCAATTCACCTCATTTCGCTCTGAGCTGAGCTCCAGCAGCACGCAGTGTTCTGGGCGACTTTGTCACGCTGCCACCAAATACTCACAGAGAAATCCACAAGTTAATACACACGCTGTCTCTACAGTTTCTCCACACTGAATCCTCCAGGCACTACTTACAAAAGTTACATTGACAATGCGTGTTCACGTTATTTTTAAAATGTTTCCTTTTCTTAGCACAAGCACAGCTGAGAAGCTTCGATGCATGTGCTCCAAAACGCGTTAACAAAAATTACACATTTAATCACATTTTGCATTACAAACAAAGGGGAACTTCTGTCAATGCATGATATCCTGGTACACCGATTACATTGATCAGCGCTTCCCGATTCATTTTACCCTCACACCCCCTTGGTTTGAGAAAAGTATGAAAAAATATAGAGGTTAACACAGAAAAACAGATCACCAATTGAAGCTTTATGAATAATCGATTAGCCATCAATAATTGTTTTGGTAAAGCCATACTCAGTGTAATCCTCCTTCCATTTTATAATTTTCCGCCATTAGCCATGATTAAATGAGCGATAAAAAGTAAGAGCGAAGCGAGGGTGACTTATTCAGGCAGTCAGGCGACAGCTCAATAGCTCGAATTTGGATGCAAGTAGGTTCTATTTAGTCACCAGAAATATCTTTGGTAGGAATGGAAGTTGAATTTAGCCTTTAAATTTCTATGGTAAAGAAAAAGTTATGCAATGATGACTAAATTTAACTATATAAAGTCAAAACTTTTATATATAAATCATTCCCGAATATATAAAGTCAAACCTTGATTATATAAAGTTACTGTCGGAATAAATAAAGTCAAAACTTGAATATATAAAGTGAGCGTCGGTATATATAAAGTCAAAACTTGTTTCTGAATATATAAAGTCATTCCCAAAAATATAAAGTCAAAACATGAGTATATAAAGACGGCATTGGAATATTTCTGAATATATAAAGTAAGCGCTGGAATATATAAAGTCAAAACTTAAATATATAAAGTCAGCGTCGGAATATATAAAGTCAAATCTTGAATATATAAAGTCAGCGTCGGAATATACAAAGTCAGCGCTGGAATATCCATCCATTTCCCAACCCGTTGAATCCGACCACAGGGTCACGGGGATCTGCTGGAGCCAATCCCAGGCAACACTGGGCGCAAAGCAGGAACCAATCCTGGGAAGGGCACATGCATCATTTTCAAAACATTAACCGAACAGTGTTTTTTTAATTTATTTTTCTGAATACGTTTTTGTTAACTTTACCATTACCATTTTAAAGAGCCTTTTCTGTGTCAGCAATTGTTTAGCTACATTGGTTAACAAACATTATCACACACAGTCCAGTTCTATACTCACTTGAGACACATTTGCGCATAGGAAAGGCACTATATAAATTAAAATATATTATTTATTATTACACTGCTTAAAATAATGAGGCATAACTAGAAAATTATTAAAGGCACCTTTTGATACATTTTTGCTGACACTGAAAAAGAGGAAAAGGAGGAGAAAATTAATTTAATAACTATGTCTAGTAATTAATTACGTTTGCATGGCACTTTACTGACTTACTCAAAACACTTTACATAGACCAGGGAACCTCTCCAACCACCACCAATGTGTAGAATGTGGTGAGCAATTTAGCCAGTAAACGCTACTTTTTTTGAAAGATGCCCAGGGATCTTTGATAACTACAGAAATTCAGGATGTGGATTTTAGATCTCATCTGAGTTTACCACAATTTTTACAGCACAATGTCTCTCGACACTATTCTAGGGCATTGGGATCCACAGACACCACATGGTAAGAGCACCAACAAATCTTCCAGCAGCAACCCAAACTTTTGCTATATGGTCTACTATCCAAGTACTGGCTTGGCCCAAAATGCACTTAGCTTTGGGTGGATAAACTGTTCCAAAGTGAAGGTGGTATGTGATCCCTTAAACACCTTCAACAGTACTCAACTACCATCCTGTTGCCAAATGTTTGAAGCATGCCACTGTGATCTGTGAGGTTACTACTCTTTTTTTCTGTTTCTTTTTCCGGTTTCTTTGTGGTGGTGGCCTGCGCCACCTCCACCTACTCAAAGCTTCATGATGCTCCAACAATGATGGATGGATTAAAAGGCAGAAGTCTACGTGACCATCATCATCAAGTCCTTCCGTGAGAACCCTAAATCCAAAGAGGACTGTTTCATTTATGTTAGGTAGAATGCCCAGAGCGGACTGGACGGTCTCATGGTCTGGAATCCCTACATATTTTATTTTTTTCTCCAGCCGTCTGGAGTTTTTTTTTGTTTTTTCTGTCCCCCCTGGCCATTGGACCTTACTCTTATTCAATGTTAATTAATGTTGATTTATTTTGTTTTCTTATTGTGTCTTTTATTTTTCTATTCTTTATTATGTAAAGCACTTTGAGCTACTGTTTGTATGAAAATGTGCTATATAAATAAATGTTGTTGTTGTTTATCTCATAGTACATGAGCTTACTCAAAACTAAGGCCATTAATTGACACTACTGAAAATAGGTATTTTATGCAAACCAGCTGACAGGGAGATGGGGAAACAAAAAGTTGAAGACAACTCAGACATACTATTAAAAAGTGCGGATGTGCTCCCTGTTTTGGGATGATCAATAAATGGCCAGAGACTACTAACTGCTATTTATAGAGTTTCCCTCTGAATGAATCCTATGTTTAGCAATTGTACACTTATTTTGGAAAATGAGAAAAATTATAAAGCTCTGGCAAACGCACTGAACGTTAGAACTCACCTACAGACGGAAGGAAGACATCACTCCTGCCGTAACTAGGAAACATGCCTCTCGCACTCTCTTTCTAAACAGGACTGAACAGACTGCAAGGACTCCACAACTGCACAGTTTTCACATGTAGCTCTACTTTGAGTATTATTACGAGTGTGCAGCTGATATTAAAAGAAGCTAAATGTATACTTTAAGTATTATTTTTTTCTTTATTTACATTCAAATCACTACCATACCACTAGTGAATGATATAGTATTTTATATATAGAGGAGAAGCTGCAATATCTAACAAACATATTCCCAGGGAGCATGTGCCACCTGCTGGATGAGCATCCCTCAATGCAAAGAAACAAGCCATATTCCATAATGTTCATCAACTGCCTAAGCTTCTTGTGCTTTGCTTTAAAATTGTACTCTGTATTGTTTATTAAAAGTAACAGTTTCCTAATAAGCACTTAAACTAATTTTTATAGAATTTTTTCTTACTTATTGTAAAGAATATTGGCTATGCAATAAATAACGTGGCAGAAATATTTAAAGAGCATTATAAACCAACATTTAGGACATTAATTTATGAAACACAAATGTGCCTCCATTTATACAACAGAGACATAGGCAGTCAGACAATCTCTTTTGACCTCAAGGAGTGAAAAGATAGATAGCCAATGGGAAAAAAGAAACAAACAAAAAACACACACACACACAAACAGTTTGAGTAAGTCCAGTTCAAAAGTGCTGTGCGGCATTGTTAACACTGCAGTGCTAGAGCACAGATTACAGATAGGGCCAAATGATACAGCCTATAAATTATTTTGCAATATGTTTAGGCTATTTCATGATGCAAAATACATATCTCAGTATTCTGAAATCTCCTCTAAAGCACATCATAAATGCTTGATTTAATTTGATTCATACAATCACACCAATATGTTGATTCTATAAGTCCCTGCAGGCTACAACATAGAGTGAAAGGGAAGGTCTACAGGACGGTAGTGAGACCAGCTATATTATATGGGTTGAAGGTGGCACTGACCAGAAAGCAGGAGACAGAGCTGGAGGTAGCAGAGTTAAAGTTGTTAAGATTTGCATTGGGCGTGACAAGAATGGACAGGATTAGAAATGAGGACATTAGAGGGTCAGCTCAAGTTGGACGGTTGGGAGACAAAGTCAGAGAGGCGAGATTGCGTTGGTTTGGACATGTGCAGAGGAGAGATGCTGAGTATACTGGGAGAAGGATGCTAAGGATAAAGCTGCCAGGTAAGAGGAAAAGAGGAAGGCCTAAGCAAAGGTTTATGGATGTGGTGAGAGAGGACATGCAGGTGATGGGTGTAACAGAACAAGATGCAGAGGACAAAGATAAGGAACAGGATGATCCACTGTGGCAACCCCTAACAGGAGCAGCTGAAAGAAGAAGTAGTCATTCTTTTTATGCTCATTAGTAGTTTCTATTGGAACAATTACTAGTATGCACAACAGGGGGAAATCACAATCAAGTTAAATTTAACAAAACAGTATGTATTTGAACCTGGTAATTGCACACAACAAGAAACATTTCAAAGCAACATAAAGTGTGGTTTTTGTGCATAACAGGTCACTTCACTGTGACAAACCACTCTGCAGAACAGTAACATCACATCACATCACATTAAAGGTAATATATGCTGCAATGTTATAAGCGAAGATCAGAAACTAATCCAGTTTGTCACTGAACACATTCATTTTCTTAAATGGCTCCTTTTAACAATGTTCCCAGAAATGTACACATTTCACAGCCAGGGAACTGGATCTATGTCCCTAGACAACAGGTATGACATCTCAGAGTTAGCTTAAATCCACTTTCTAGGATCTGCTGCCACAAACTATAGGCTGATTAACACTTAGGTAAGAATATTCACACAAAATTAAACTCAAAAAGGTAGTGTAAAATGTAAAGAACAAAATATGTCGGTATTAATAATTAAAAGTGTAATTATATATTTTTGTTGCATATTTCTATATACACGTTAAATATTTCTTATATATTTCAGTGACACCGCGCGCAACATGAAATACATCTTAAAACAAACTATCATTTTTACCCAATAAAACTTAAAAGGGTGGGTAACTGGCGACTACTGCTTTCTGATCAGGGAATCATCGATACAACGGACGTAAACCTTCGGCTATCAAGTACCACATCTACAGTAGACTCCATATAGGATGCGGAATTCGGAGCATCTTAAATAAAATCAGTCGCTTCGCGATTTAATTCTTAGCAACTTTTTCTTGTACTGTTGTATATCTGCAAGTCGCTTTTTGC
>NC_053155.1:268143027-268218027 GCF_016835505.1 Polypterus senegalus
GACTCCTGCAACTTTGTATTGGAATAAGTAGGTTTGGAAATGAGGGGAGGTTTAAATAAACACAATCATAATTCCTAAACCCTAGCAGAAGAAGACAAAGGGCGGGAACCAATTGTGGATACTTTAATTGTTAAGACATGTTGAGTCTTTGAAATGAGTGATCAAATGAAAGTCTGTCTGTCAATTTCCCTGTCACTCTTCCCTCTTTACAGTAGCTCGTTTTCAGTATGAAGCAGTCTGGCTCCCCCTTTGATGTTGTCCCTCCTCGACTTCTTAAGGAGGTCTTTTCTACCTTGGGTCCTTATATTCTTACAATTATTAATAGTAGTTTAACCTCTAGTGTGGTGCCTAAAAGTTTTAAACATGCTGTTGTGCAACCACTGCTGAAAAAAACGGGTCTGGACCACTCTGTTATGTCTAACTTTAGGCCTATTTCCAAACTCTCTTTTGTCCAAACTCTTGAAAAAAGTCATCTATGCCGAACTGAAGTCCTTTCTGGACGAACATGCAATTCTGGAAGTGTTCCAGTTTAAAACTCACCACAGCACAGTCCTCTCTGTTAAGGGTTTTTAAGGATATTCTTTTAACAATGGACTCTGGTGACTGTGTACTACTTATGCTTTTGAATTTAACAGCAGCCTTTGACACGATAGACCATGAGATCCTCATCCTGTGGGGGGTACCACAGGGCTCCATCCTGGGACCTCTTCTGTTCTCCTTATACCTTCTGCCACTCAGCACTATTTTTCGGAAACACGGTATTTCCTTTCATCTTTATGCAGATGATTGTCAGGTTTATTTCCCTCTGAAGCGCCAAGGCCTATGTTCTGTCCAGCCCCTGCTTGAGTGCCTTATTGACATAAAGAGTTGGATGGCATTAAATTTTCTTAATTTTAGTGAGAACAAAACAGAAGTCATGCTATTTACTGTAGATCCAATAGCACCAGCGGGACCCCCTGCATCGACCTTTCCACGGTGATTCAATTTGAGAAAACCACAATCACAAATTTAGGTGTGAAAATGGATCCATCTTTGAAACTTGACAGCCATGTGAACGCAGTGGTAAAATCTTGCTTTTTCCAGCTGAGGCGGCTGTCAAAAATCAAGCCTTTCTTGTCTAAGCACAACCTTGAAACAGTGATACATGCTTTTATAACATCTTGTCTAGATTACTGCAATGCGCTTCTTTTTGGAATTAGCCAGGCCTCCATTGCTCGCCTGCAGCTGGTGCAAAACGCTGCTGCTCGATTTTTAACTGGCACAAGAAAGCATGAACATGTTACCCCGATTTTGGCTCCCCTTTACTGGCTTCCAATTCGCTTTCGAATTCATTTTAAGATCTTTGCATTTGGTTTTAAATCCTTTAATGGTTGTGCCCCTCTTTATCTGTCGGAACAGCTGCACCCTTATGTACCGTCTCGTTCTATCAGGTCAGCAGACTACATGTTTTTATGTGTTCCCAAGGCACGATGCAAACTCCGAGGTGAACTAGCCTTTTCAGTTGCAGCCCCGAAACTCTGGAACAATTTGCCGTTGCACGTTAGGCAGGCTCCTTCGCTAGCTGCATTTAAATCATTTTTAAAAACACATTTTTACTCTCTGGCTTTTAACTGAGTATGGGATGTTGGCTAACTGTTTTTTTTTTTATTAAGAATCTCTTCAGTTCTTAGGTGCTTATTTGTTTATGTGTTTCTGTTTCATTTACCCTTTGGTTTTGTGTGTCTGATATGCTGTGTTTTTATTGTACAGCCTTGTTGTTGTTTTTAAAGTGCTTTATTAATACATAAAATAAATAAATAAATTTAATTTAGTTTGTTGCCATGAGATATACCTCCATTCCAATATAACTTGAAGAAATCCATACACAACAGCAGTAACACGCTTTGTAATGCAGATTTTGCTGTTTTAATAGGTGTGTGGCTCTTCCAAGGTTGGTGTGAAAAACAGTTTTGGACTGATTACACAAATAGTGGACATCAAAATGAAGATCCTATTCTTGCTGTGTATCTGTAATTTCTTCCCAGGTAAGACTAAATGCACATAAATGAATATACCTGTTGGATTTAAGTGAAATGTGTAGTTTAGAAAAAAAGAAACACTATTAGTTAGAGCAGAAAGCTGTTAGTTGTACTTTTTTTTTTTTTACAGGAAACACAATTCATTTAATTAAAAGTAAGACTTCAGATTTAATATTAACATGCAATCATAGACACAAGGAGGTGTATGCTAATCTACTTTGCAAAGTCATTTTGAAAAGGCTAACTGCTAACATTGGTCACTTAACAGGATTGATACCTGTGCCATGAAACCCTGAATGGAAAATGTGAGGGGAAAATTTGAAAAAAATCTTGTCTATGGCTGTTTTTGTACTCCAAGACAAAAAGTTAGATTGCACTTCCCATTCTGTATGTAATTTTAAAGCTGTCCTTTACCAGCAATAATTTAATACTTTTTCAATCTTTTGTACTACTGTTTTTTGCCTTGAACATATGGAATAAGAGAGAGCCTTCTGCTTCCTACTGCACCTATTGCACCAATGGTCCTAGTAGGTCTCAAAAATGGGAAGCTGCTGTAAAACAGTTCAAAAAGAACATTAGAGTCCCAAAATATGAAAAAATGACTTTCAATGGAGAGACAACTGTGACAACTCTGGTTTCCAAAACTGGCAATTCCAACTGTAATATTTATAGTTTGAGAATTTATTTACAGAAATTGGAAAAATAGCAAAAATGATTTAAAAACAGAAAAATGGATATGCCTAAACAGCAATCCAAAGCAAACAAAAATTTTCCAAAGAGAAGAATTTAGGAGCAAAGCAGAAATGGTAGAAAAACAAAAAATTTGATTAAGAAACACAAAACTTACAGAACTGTAAACAACTTTAATGGGTCTAAACAACTGCTGGGTCTCACTTCAGATTGGAATAAATAGCCAGGAGGAGGACCAAGTAGTTGTGATATTAGGGTGGTCCTGCCTCCTGGAGCTGCACTGACAAAACATAGCAAATGGAGACACATTTAAGGGGACAGAACACACATAACAAATGATAAACAAAACTAACAAAAATAGCATAAAAACATGACAAATAATAACGTACAATCAAGAAAATCAACAATAAAACATGAAAAATGCAAATTCAAACTGATACATAACACTCTTATCTCTAGACTTCAGGTGGCAAGACAGAAACAAAACAATAAGGAGAGAAAAGTTACACTTCATGCGTTCTTTAAAAGGAACATCATAATTATTTTTATTACTATCTAACTAACTAAATAAATAATTATTTCCACTATAGTCAGTTATAACTGCAAAGCAGAAAACCAAATGATTTATTCAAGAACATCGAATTTTAGATTGTGATAGAAAAAGAGTGGAAAAATCTGATAATGAATGGTGAATTTATAAAAAAAAGAAAATGAACAAAAAAGAGCTATAGTGAAATATTCAAGTAACTGATTTTCTGTCTATAATAACTAAGCACCAAACCGTCTTGTTCTCATGTCCCGCATACTCTTCTATATACCATTTCTTTAAATACAATCGCTTTCTCTAATGAAGGAGCACCCAGACACCCTTCGAGCGTTTGAGCCATGAGATAACAGGCACCCAGTACCCATCCCCGGGGGTTGGTGAATGAAGCAAACAAGTGTCAGAGCCCCCTAGTAAATAAATAAATAAATAAATAAATAAATATGTTCACAGAATCATAACACAGTTCTCCTTGCTAGGAATCTAGATATCCAATGTGCCTAGATGTCCAGGTGGCTCTTTCATAGTGTTACAGTATGAGCTGGTTGGTCTCTGATCCAGCATCTTCTCTGAGTGGAATAGATGAAGGAAGAGACATTGATAATCTGTACATATAGCTCTGAATTTTTGCTGGTCTTCTACTTCCTGCTGCTCACGTTGGACCAATGGGACATTTTAGTGTAAGGGCCCACTCAACCTCTCATGCTTCAGGTCTTGTGCCCTTGGACCAATCCTGGTTAGGTATGACTTATGTATGTTCTTAAACCTTCTACCAACTCAGCATTTCACTTGAGTCCTGGGCTAGGACAAGCTTGTTTTTTGTCCTTGCAGACTCATAGGCTATGAGTAAATGTATTTAAAGGCTCCTAGTTCATAGTTTGTACTAGTTCTGGCTTGTTGAGGTCTGAAGGTGACTAGATTAGGCATAGCAAATGAAAGTTCTCTCTTGTACATGAAAAAGTACAAGAAACATTTTAAGTCTGACTAGTGAATTTTTTTCTAAATGCATGCTTTATCAATGCAACAATGCATGTATTAATATAATATAAAAAAATATGAAAGCAAAGCACACAATGGCAAGTAATTGTTCAGTGTCTGTCCTCTTATAATTGCCATAGCATAAGATGTCATTGTGACCATGCTCTTATATTACACCCAAGGGTTATTCCCTTTATTGTATTTATTTTCTGTTGTTTTTGTTAACTTTGAATCCTTATTTTCATGTTTCTTTGTTATTTTTGTAGGTTTTGTTCGTTAATGGTATACTATCCTTTAAAGCAGAATATTATTTAATATCAATGTATAGATGTCCTCTGTACTTTGTGGGTGGAGCGCCAAGTGGAGGGGCAACCTGAAGAACTGACCTCAGCCTTTATCTGTCAATGCTGAGATCTGATCCTTCAGTAGTCAATTGATGTTCTTGGAGTGCATTTATTTGTGTGCATCAGATTTCCTGGCTCAGTTCTTTTGTTCTGATATTTTGATTGTGTGTTGGGACTTGTTTGCCTAGGATTACCTTTTAGACAGCTCCTTTTGCCTTTTTTCCCCTTTTTGCTCTCTTTAAGGTTTTCTAAGTAAATATTCTCATTTAAAAGAATTCTACTTTTTGACCTGTCTTTCATAGCCAAAGGGTTACAATTCATTCTCCTGGATAGACATGTTTGTGAATATTATACATTTTTGTACATTTTAAGAATTTGCTTGGAACTTTGGAAGTTAATTCATTATTTTGTACCTAAGTAGGCCTGTTCCCACAGAGGAGTAGGGAGGTCAGACAGATTGTGGTGATGCCAATACTAGGCCTCTTCACTAAAGTTTTATGCTGAAATTATAATTATACACAGTCATTATTTTCATTGAAATTAAATTGTATTGTTATTTTTTATGAACAGCTGACATTAATACAAAGCAGGATATCAACACACTATTGGTTTTAAAAGACATTGGCAAGTACATATTAGTGTTCAAACATCAAGTCATTTATAACAAGATATAAGCTTAACACTCCAAGAGTAACTGACGTGTGGCATGTTTTATTTTTGTTAATGACTCCTATTGTACTTCAAGATGTGAAATGATCTGACATACACCTTAAACACTGTCTTTGGCTCCTCCTGGCTCATAAGTGTGTGAAAACTTACACATATGATATTCTCTACTCTATGATACTCTATTTGACTTGACTTAATGTCTAGTTATGCAAGACATGGAGCTTTTTAGCCCCCCTCTTGTTTTTTACTCTATAGACCTGAAAATCCCTCATAGTTTGGCTATATTTGGGCCATATTTTGGGTTAAAAATGGCACCCTTATGAGAAAGAGTAAACCAATAGGTGTCTTGTGTAAAAATGATCAGAAGGACTTGAAGATTGTAAATGCCACATCAACTGCCCCAAGGGTTGAAAATGACAAAACATAAGCACGTAGATTATAATTATAAATTATTTCAAGGTCTGTGTTTATGAATATGATGTTTATTTTGATTTTTGATCATTTACTGGGGAAGTAGCTCTCTATGGACCTCTATCAGAGGGAGAAAAGTGAAAAATTTCAATTACAATTTAGAATATTCAGAATTTAAATATTTTTAATTGAAGCACATATACTAGGAAATAACTTTCAATAAAAAAGGCTTCAAGAAACAAATACAAAAATGCCAGAATCACAACAGAGTGTTCCACTTTGTGCTAAGTAAGAAGCTGGTTAATTATAAGAAATCCTGGTGACACTTTTGATTAGGTATTACGTTTAATGCATCTATTTGTCAAATACTATTATATAACATTAATAATAGCTTCTTTTGGTGTAGGAAAAAAGAGAGATTTAGCAGAATAACTGCATGCGTCATCATGATCACTGGTCTAACGGCCATTTTCTGGGTTTAACTTGGTTTGGCTGGTTGACACCAAATCTCTTTCATCCACTCTTTGTGGTCCCAGGTGTTCTTTAGGGTGAGACCCATAATAATTTTCTTATGTTATCTGCTATGAACTTCAGCCATATGCTCTTTGGCCTTCCTGTGGGCCTTACATTTCCCTACACTTCTGTTAAAGTGTACCTGTTTACACCAATATTTTCCACATTTTCCTCCACATGCCTGAACCATCTTTTTCTTTTTCTCCTCAGCCCAACACCTGCTGTATCTGGAACATATTAACTTACCGTTTTGTTTATTTCTTCATATATAACTTGGTGTTTCCATTCTGTTTTTAGGATCAGTCTTTGGACAAATGAAGGTTATAACAGCTCCATCCTTACAAGGCTATTCTCATGAAGACATCAAACTGCCTTGTGATGCCAGTCTTAACAGGAATGACATTAGGCTGATGTGGATAACATGGATTCAGAATGCTACGAAGGTTTACGAATATGATGGATCCAGTGGAAAACAGATTGTAGAAATACCAGGATACGATATTGATCTTAAGCAAGTAGAGCAAGGAGATATAGCCTTGACAATAGCAAGGAATACTTTAACACCTGGAGTATATACATTTAAATGTGAAGTAACAGAAGGCTCAGCTGAAGGCAGAGGAGAAACTACACTAACAGTAAGAGGTAAGTTAGTTTTAAATCAGTCTTAATCAAAGTTTAAGAATTAAACTTTACTTTAACCTTTTTCTAAGAAAATAGTAATTTTTAAAAATGTTTAATAAATATCCATCCATCCATTATCCAACCTGCTATATCCTAACTACAGGGTCATGGAGGTCTGCTGGATCCAATCCAAGCTAACACAGGGTGCAAGGCAGGAAACAAACCCCGGGCAGGGCGCCAGCCCACAGCAGGGCACACACGCACGCACACACCAAGCGCACACAAGGGACAATTTACTGTACAATCTCCAATCCTCCTAACCTGCATGTCTTTGGACTGTGGGAGAAAACCGGAGCACCCGGAGGAAACCCACGCAGACACGGGGAGAACATGCGAAGCAATCCCAAGTCTCCTAAATGCGAGGCAGCAGCACTACCATTGCACCACCATGCCGTTCATGTTTTAAAAAATATTGCCACCATTTTTCTTTTAGTAATGAATCTAAGAATCCTCTAGCACAGTGGTTCCCAAAATCTGTCCTGGGGACCCACTGTAGCTGCTGGTTTTTGTTCCAAATACCTTTCATTTTTGACGGCATGGTGGCACAGTGGTAGTGCTGCTGCCATGCAATAAGGAAACCTGGGTTTGCTTCCTGGGTCCTCCTTCTGTGGAGTTTGCATGTTCTCTCATGTCTGCGTTGGTTTCCTCCGGGTGCTCTCGTTTCCTACAGTCCAAAGACATGTAGGTTAGGTGCATTGCCAATCCTAAATTGTCCCGTGTGTGTGTCCTGTGAACTTGTTCCTGCCTTGCGCCGTGTGTTGGCGGGGATTGGCTCCAGCAGACCCCCATGACCCTGTGTTCAGATACAGTATAGTGGGTTTGATACTGACTGACTGAGTACTTTCCATTTTCCATTGGCCTCTTAGCCTAATTAAGTGAGTCATTATTTCCCCGTTTCTGTAGTTTGAAGTCAATGTAGAAATTACAAACTAAGTTTGGTAAATTTTTATTAACTCTTTGAGGGCTGAATATTTTTTCCAAAAAACATAGTTTTCTGAAAAGCACACAAAGCAATTGTTCCACAGATAAATGAACATAAAACGTCTGTTGCCATGTGCTATGGCTGCTGTTGGTGTATGTTGGGCAACTCTTGTGCCAGTGGCTGCACTGGGCCGCCTTGATGGCCAGCAGGAATGCACGGTGGGTCGGCTGCCTGGTTGTCTTCACACAGAAAATGGGTGTGACGCAATATGGTTTGTACCTCTGTTATCATAAGTGGTGGTCCCCCCAGGTGAACGCTGCTGTAGGTGTATCAACTACACAAACATCTTCAAGACCACAATCAACTGGGGACTGATCAGCTGATGCTGAAACCCTATTTTTGTTTTCAATGTCCATCTCCTGATCACTTGCATCAAATTCCAAGTCTGACAAGTCAGAGTCCGATTCAGCGATCATATGTAAAACATCCATGGAGTATTTAGTCTCTCGCCAGATGTCGATGCCATTTTAGAGGTTGTTTGCTCTTCGCTACTCATGCAGGGAATCGAGGTTAAATCAACAAAGCTGTTAACTTTCCTTCTAGCAAACAGAGTCAAACTTAAACGTAAGGGCGAGTTTTGTCGCAGTTTACAGCTGATTACCGTCCTCTACCCCTGAATTTTGACAAAAGTCGACATCAGCCCAGAAAAAGTTAAAATGTAATAAGCAGTTATATGGTGTAATAGAATATGATGCTTCTCGCACCCTTGTACCCTCAGACTATACGTCAGACACCAGGTAAAAGTCCAAAGATGATATTTATTATAATAATAAAGTGCACAAAGCACGCTCCTCTCCACAATTCTCCAATAACAATAAACCACAATAATAAACAATCCTCCACTCCCAGACGCTTAGCCACCCTGCCTCCCAACTCAGCTCATCGTCTGGGAGCTCCCACAGTCCTTTTATATTCCCTGACCCGGAGGTGTTCTTCCCAACAGTCCACAAGTCCTTATTCCTTCCGGGTCAGGGTAAATAATGTTTTTTCTCACCCCGGAAGCCCGTCGCTCTTCCTATGACGAACTTCCCGGTCATAGGGCATGAAGAACTCTTCGGTCCTCCCTGCAGCTCCCTCTCGTGGCCCCCATGGCACCCAGCAGGGCGGTGCATAAAAACTACATGGTCCATAATGTCCTGCTGGTCTTCTGGGGACCTCCATGCTGCAAGGAGGGCTCCACCTGGCGGCTTGGGGGTATTGGCCGGGGTACATGGCCGGCCATATCTTACAATGGATAATGCGTCATTTTTTAAATTGTTGATAATATTTTAAACACAATTGTGATTCTGCCTTTCCAGTTGTTCTGGTTATTTAATTAAGTTTTTTACTAATTAGCAGGTCTGACACTAAAGTTGTAGATGCTTTCATCTTCCTGGGTGTCTGCTATGCTGATTGTGAATTGTCCGTATTAGGGTTAAATGAAGAAAGCAAACTACTCAGGAAAAGGGGAAAATAATAGAAAAACATGTTAAGAGAGGTAAGCATTTTATAGATTTAGAAAGAAATAGAAAAATTTCTAAATGTCATATCAATGTAAAAACCATGGTGTTGTGTTTTTCTGAATGCAGAATAAGAGAAGAGTAAAAAAAGGGCAGCTAATTAAATGAGATCAGTTGTTATTGATTATTATCACAAATTGTGAATCTGCTTGAAACAAAAACCTGCAGCCACAGTGGGTCCCCAGGACTGAGTTTGGGAACCACTGGCCTAGCATTTTCAGTTAACCATGAGCATTGTGTTATTCTCAATTGAGATGTCTGCTTAAAACTTGAATGTCATCTGACTGCTTTTACCAGAGCCCTCTGTTTGATTATTAATCCCCACACCTAAATATGAAATTATCTTTGAACTTTGTTTGCAGTAAAGATAGGCAGGCAATGATAACCAGAGAAATCTGATATGTGGAGTCCTATGTTGGTCTTCATTACTCAGACATAAACATACTCACATTTCTCATTGATCAGAAGATTAATGTTTGTCAGGATAACCTTTATATTGTGGGAGTTAAGGATGGAATAGAGTGAGATGATATGAGGTCTGTCCTTGCCAATAAATGACCCTAAAAATGAAAATTTTCAATTACAATTTAGAATATTCAGAATTTAAATATTTTTAATTGAAGCACATATACTAGGAAATAACTATCAATAAAAAAGGCTTTAAGAAACAAACACAAAAATGCCACAATCACAACAGAATGTTCCACTTTGCGCTAAGTATGAAGCTGGTTAATTATAAGAAATCCTGATGACACTTTAGATTAGATATAACCTTTAATGCATCTGTTTGTCAAATACTGTGGTGTAAAATTAATAATAGCTTCTTTTGGTGTAGGAAAAAAGAAATTTAGCAGAATTACTGCATGCGTCATCATGATCACTGGTCTAACGGCCATTTTCTGGGTTTAACTGGGTTGGCTGGTTGACACCAAATCTCTTTCATCCACTCTTTGTGGTGCCAGGCATTCTTTAGGGTGAGACTCATAATAACACTACTTGATAATTTATTTCATGTGTCTATGGCTCTCTGTGTAAAGAAAAACTTTGTAATATTTGTGTGAAATTTCCTACTGATTCCCTTGTGTTGAACTCAATTTAATTTAAGAGATGAGGTTCATAATATTAATTGCTTTCAAAAAACTTTTGCTTTTTTAAAAACTTCACCTGCCACAACTATGGCCAAACTTGTATTCTTTTCAAGGCCCTCCATAATGATCGACTGATTCTAGATCATCTGCCATCCCAGCTAGTTTTTTATCATCTGCAAACCTAACCAGTTTCTTTATATTCCTTTCTAGATGTGTGTGTATATATATATATATATATATATATATATATATATATATATATATATATATATATATATATATATATATATATTGTGACAGATAAGGGGCACTATCGCTCCCTTGAACCCTCGACCAAGACGTCAGACACGATGTAAAAGTCCAAATAGTTGACTTTTTATTATTAAACAGTGCACAAAGCACCCTCCTCTCCACAATACTCATAAATTAAAACAATACTCTACAATAAATAATTCCTCCACTCCCAGACGCATTGCCACCCTTCCCCCCAGCTCAACTCGCCATCTGGGAGTTCCGACAGTTCTTTGATAGTCCCTGGCCCGGAAGTGTTTCCCATCATTCAGTCCATGATTCCTTATCACTTCCGGGTTGGGTAAAAAGTCCTTTTCTTCACCCCGGAAGTACGTCATTCCTCCTGTCCATGTGACTTGTATGTACTTCCGGGGCATAGGGCAAATAGTAGTCCCTGGACCTCCCTGCAGCGAACCCTGGTGGCCCCGATATCATCCAGCAGGGCTGTACAGGAAAACTCCATAGTCCATGATGCCCTGCTGGAATTTGGGGCATCTCCATGTCTCAGAGAGGGCTCCCTCTGGCGGCCTGGGGGTATTGGCTAGGATGAATGGCTGGCCATGGACCACAATATATATATATATATATATATATATATATATATATATATATATATATATATATATATATATATATATATATATATATATATATATATATACTAGCAACATACCCGCACTTCGCAGCGGAGAAGTAGTGTGTTAAAGAAGTTATGAAAAAGAAAAGGACACATTTTGTCACTGTTATGAGTGTTGCTGTCATATATATATATATTGTCACGCACGAGTGTTTGGGGAACAGCGGATCGACCCGGTTTGCTTTGGAACACGTCCCGCGAGGGGTTGACGGCGGTGTACTAACCTGTCTTTCCTAGAAAGACCGAAACGCCGCAGCTGTAAACAACGCCCGTACGGCAATAGGAAGCACACACTCCGGGTCTATTCTATCCCTCTGTTGACCCTTGATGACGTCACAATCCATCACGACTATCCCAGCATTACTCGCATCAATGTCCTGTCCGCCTCCATAAAATGTCCGTCTTTTCTCCCTTCAGGGTCTTTGAGTTTTTGTATGAAAAAAACGCTTGACGAACCTTTTTGTTGCAGTATACGGGGCTAAAACCGCAAACCTTGATCGATATTTGTGTCTTTATTACAGTGGCGTAGTCAGCAGGATTGACAAGGGTCCGAATAATGATGGATGGACAGGACCTGAACGCAGTCCTCAACACGTTGGTCGCGGAGCTCCAGGCCGTCAAGGCAGAACAGGCCTCCTCCAAGGGGGAGCTCACGGAGACTAAGACGCGACTGGCGGCTGCGAAGCCGTTACCCCCTCTGGGGAGGATGACATAGAGTCGTACCTCTCCATATTTGAGAGAACGGCAACCCGACACCAGTGGTCGCGGGCAGAGTGGGCGTCCATTTTGGCCCCGTACCTGAAGGGGCCTGCACAACGGGCGTATCATGACCTTCCTGAGGAGGAAGCCGCCCAATACGACCTCCTGAAGGCTGAGATCTATCAGCGATACGGGGTGACCTCTGGTCAACAGGCATCACTGGCGCTTTGACCCCACACTACCGGCTAGAGTCCAGTTCTTTGAGTACTGGGGCAAGCTCGGGTGCTGGCTACGGCCAGATAAAAACCAGGCTCGCCAGGTAGTGGAGCAAGTGGCGTGCGAGGTGGTCGCTGGTGGTCGCTGTGATGCCGGAACCCCCCTTCCAAGTTATCTTGAGACGAGACTGGTCGGACAGTAAAAGCGGTGGGACCGTCGCCACTCCTGTTCCCAGGCTAGGTCTGGTGGTAGAGGGTCAGGGGCCCCTCCCTGCTGTTCCCATGCCGTGCACATCGGCAATTGTTGATGACGTAGGGGGGTCGGGGGAGCCCTCAGCAGTGCCGGACCACGACCCGGAAGTCCTCCGGGACGTACTCGCCAGCTTGGACACACAGTACCGATCCACACCGGCGTCCTTTAAGCGTGAACAGTGGAACGATGATTCCCTGAAGTTTGCCAGGAATGCTATTGTCTCCAGTGACGACATATCATCTATGGCTTCCACACCACATGGGCCCTACTTTGTGCTTGAAAATGATCTACTTTATCGGGTTGCTGAGCATGAAGGCGAGGTGCGGAAGTTGTTGCTAGTGCCGCGAACCTGCCAGTGGGAGGTTTGCGAGCTAGCTCACGCCCACCTCCTAGGTGCCCATCTGGGAACCGAAAAAATTTAGAAAGAATAAAGCTCTGTTTTTATTGGCCCGGGATCAACGAGGAGGTCCGCCGTTTCTGTCAGTCCTGCCCGGTCTGTCAGCTACGTCAGATTCCCCAGAGGGACCGTGCTCCTCTGACTCCGATTCCCCTGATAGATATCCCTTTTGAGCGGATCGGTGTTGATCTGGTTGGCCCCCTAGAGCCTTCCGTGCGTGGTCACAAATATATTTTGGTGGTGGTTGACTACGCAACACGATACCCCGAAGCAATTCCCCTGCGAACTGCTAATACTAAAAACACAGGAATTAGTAGCCCTATTTTCCCGAGTGGGCATACCCAAAGAAGTCCTCACAGACCAGGGTACGCCCTTAACCTCGGATACATTCACGGAAGTTGCCAAACTACTCCGGATTAAGCATCTCAAGGCATCCGTCTATCATCCCCAGGCGGATGGACTAGTTGAACGCTTCAACCAAACACTGAAGCAGATGCTCCGCAAGGTGGTCAGCGCGGACGGTAGGAACTGGGGCCAGCTGTTACCCCTCGTGCTTTTAGCTTATAGGGAAGTGCCACAAACCTCCACAGGGTTCTCCCCTTTTGAGTTGTTATATGGGCGATAACCCTGGGGCTTATTGGATGTGCTCAAAGAAGGATGGGAAGGGGAGGCACTTCCCTCCACCAACCTCCTAGAATATATCGCGCACTTACGCGATAGATTGGCTAAAATCCGACCCCTACTGAAGGATCATATGTCCAAGGCTTAAGCAGCGCAGGTCCGGAATAACAACAGAAACACCTCTCTGTGCGAGTTCCACTCTGGCGACCGCGTGATGGTGCTCGTACCCACCTCCCACTCGAAAGTCTTGGCTCATTGGCTAGGGCCATACGAAGTGAATGAGAGAAAAGGACTTGTCGACTATTTGGTGAGTCAACCAAATCGTCGACTGAGTGAGAGAGTATACCACATTAACCTCCTGAAGCCGTGGAGAGACAGGGAGAATGCTCTGCCTCCTGGCCCCGCTCTCTCCCTTTACTCAGAAAAAACCCCGCTTAACTTCGGTCCTGATTTGTCACCCCACCAGCGACAGCAGCTCGAAAGAGCAATCCTGTCTGTCCCGGAGGTGGTCAGCAAAGCACCCGGCCGGACCTCGCTGATTAAGCATGACATTGTGACCGACCCGGGGGTGATTGTCCGGGAACGACCCTACCGCCACCCTGAGGTGAAACGCGCTGAGGTGGAGCTAGAGGTCCAAAGGATGCTCGACTTAGACATCATTGAGGAAAGCCATAGCTCTTGGTCTAGTCCTATCGTCCTCGTATCCAAACCGGACGGGTCGTGGAGGTTCTGCAATGACTTCAGACATCTTAATCAGGTCTCGAAGTTCGACGCATACCCCATGCTCCGGGTGGATGAGCTCTTAGAGAGACTAGGGACGGCCCACTATGTGACCACTCTTGACATGACAAAGGGGTATTGGCAAATTCCCCTAACGGCATCCGCCAGAGAAAAAACTGCCTTTAGCACACCTAGTGGTCGCTGGCACTACAAGGTACTCCCATTCGGGCTGCACGGTGCGCCGGCAACCTTCCAACGTCTGGTAGATAAAGTGCTACGGCCCCATCAGTCCTACTGTGCTGCCTACCTGGATGACGTCGTTATCTATTCCAGCACCTGGGAGGAACATGTCGTGCAGGTTTATACGGTTCTCCTGACACTAGCGAAGGCCGGACTTCGCATTAATCCCCGTAAATTTTACTTTGGGATGAGCGAAACCCGTTATTTAGGCTACCTAGTGGGTGGAGGGCTGGTAAGGCCACAGTGTACCAAAGTAAAAGACATCCTAGAATGGCCCTGTCCGATGGTCAAGAAGCAGGTTCAAGCCTTCCTGGGGTTAGCAGGCTACTACCTCCGGATTGTGCCTCGCTTCTCCGAGAGAGCAGCACCTTTCACGAACTTGACAAAGAAAAGGGCCCCTTTACATGTGGTGTGGACGGAGCAAGCATTCAGTGACTTAAAACGGGCCCTTACTTCGGCACCAGTGTTAAGGACGCCTAATTTCTCGCTTCCTTTTATTCTCCAGACCGATGCTTCGGACACAGGTCTGGGTGCCGTGCTGAGCCAAAGCATTGATGGTGTCAAACATCCTGTGATATACCTGAGCCGGAAACTGCTGGACCGGGAGACAAGGTATGTAGCGGTGGAGCGGGAGGCCCTGGCCATCAAGTGGGCAGTGACGCACCTGCGGTACTACCTGCTGGGCCGAGAATTCACCCTGGTGACGGACCATGCCGTCCTCCAGTGGATGGCTCTTCATCGGGATTCGAATCCCCGGGTCACCAGGTGGTTTTTGGACCTGCAGCTGTTCAAATTCACCATCATTTATCGCAGGGGCACCCTGCAGGCCAACGCTGATGCACTCTCTCGCGTGCACGACCTCTCGGCTCGGGTAGCCCGACCCGATGGGTCTGGGCTAACGGGGGGGTCCTGTCACGCACGAGTGTTTGGGGAACAGCGGATCGACCCAGTTTGCTTCGGAACACGTCCCGCGAGGGGTCGACGGCGGTGTACTAACCTGTCTTTCCTTCCTTCCTTAGAAAGACCGAAATGCCGCAGCCGTAAACAACACCCGGACGGCAATAGGAAGCACACACTTCCGGGTCTATTCTATCCCTCTGTTGACCCTTGATGATGTCACACTCCCAGAATACATCACGACTATCCCAGCATTCCTCACATCAATGTCCGGTCCGCCTCCATAAAATGTCCGTCGTTTCTCTCTTCAGGGTCTTTGAGTTTTTGTATGAAACGCTTGACGAACCTTTTTGTTGCAGTATACGGGGCTAAAACCCCAAACCTTGATCGATATTTGTGTCTTTATTAAAATATACACACACACACACACATAAAAATATATACTTATACATATATACATATAAACATATCTACATATACACATATCTACACACACACATATATATATATATATATATATATATATATATATATATATATATATATATATATATATATATATGCACACAGACACATATATACATATATATACAGATCTACATATATATACATATCTACATATATACACACACACATATATATATACACATATACGATATACATATCTACTGTGACGGACAGCCGGGTCCCATGCCCAGCCGGGACGCCCCTGCTGCATATGTTCCAGGGGAGCCACCATGGACAGCTCAATACCTCCCCCGGGACACTTGGGGGCAGACTCACTGGCTGTTGTTCATTTCCCAGTCTCCCACGTGGCTCCATGGGACATGGAGTCCTCCACAGCCTGGTTGGGAGATGGGGTGGCCGCTAGGGGGTGCTGCCGAGAGCCAACAACCCGGATGGATGAGTTATCAGTCCCACCCGGAGGTGCAATCAGGACCAGCTGGTCAAGCACCTGGAACACTTCCGGGTGGGCTATAAAACGGACCAGCCTCCCTTTATTCGAGGCCAGAATCGGGAGGAAGAGGACAAGGTTGCCTGCGAGGAGTGGTGGTGCCAGGAAGGGTTATTAGAGCTCTGTATTAAAGTCCTTTGGGACTGTATTGGGCCTGTGGGACATGGGGAAGACGTGCGCCCAAGGGTGAAGAGAAATAAAAAAACCTGTTTGTTTTACCTGTCTGTGCCTGGTCGGGTGCTATATAGTGCCTTTTACACTACATATATATATATACATATACATACATACATATATATCTACATATATATATACTGTATATAGCAAAATCCCCGCGCTTCGCAGCGACGAAGAAATGCTTTTACATTTTTATTAAGAAGAAAAGAAAACCTTTTTAAACTGAGGGAAAATATACCAATAACTATCTGTTAAGGATCTCTTTGTATACCACGTTGTCAGTTCAGCAGTCCGGTTGTAATATGACCAAGCTGTGCACTGAGATTACTTTTGAGAATGCAACGTATAGTTTTGTCCAGGAGGAAAGCAATTTTGCCTCAAATCAATGGCAACCTTTTGTAATGTGTGTCCCTGAGACTTATTAATTGTCATCGCGAAGCAGAGCCTTACTGGAAATTTGAGGCATTTCAATTGAAATGGGAGATCAGAGGGTATAACGGTGATGCCAGAAATACATTCAGAGTGTGGCGCTCTGCTGTTTTTTTGTGTAGCTGCCTTCACACAGCTTCTCTGCTGCTTTATAAACGAACACCATATAAGGCCATCGTTTCTCCTTGCTTCGCGGTTCTGTACTGTTTTATTGTTCATTTATTACGATTCTTATAGTTATTGTGTAGCTATGCGAGACTTACTTTACTGTTCAGGTACCCATTTCCTTTATTTAATCCGCGGCTTATACGTTATTTTTTGTTCATTTATTACGATTATAGATATTTATTGATTCCCTTCTTTAGCTGACTGCCTGCTCATATAAGACGCTCCGCTGTTTTTTAAATGAACGACATATAAAGCCATCACCTTGTCAGTTGTGTAATGCGTTTTTTGAACAGGTTTGATGAATGGAAGTGATCACTCGTACTGCGTTCAGTCAGTTCACGTGAGCTGCTCTCTTGTGTGATGTTGCGATGTCCACGGCTTTATTTAATGTTAGCTAAGACCCGGCACTTAAAAGGTTCTCGCTACAGCAATTTTAACTCCGTTACAAAGTGATCCAAAGTCTCGCTTATACCTCGTGTCTTCTCATTAAACTTGTATCTCGCGAATAAAGTATTTGCCGTTTTTCTTCAGCGCTCTTTGGGAGCTCTTCCTTCTTTTCTACGTACTGCGGTCACAGTCAGTTCAAGTGATTACGTGGGAGGCGTGATGATGTCACACGCAGCTTCGCCCCCCATGGCCATCGAGCTAACGTCCATTACAGTATATGGAGAAAAATAGGTTCCAGTTATGACCATTATGCGTAGAATTTCGAAATGAAACCTGCCCAACTTTTGTAAGTAAGCTGTAAGGAATGAGCCTGCCAAATTTCAGCCTTCTACCTACACGGGATGTTGGAGAATTAGTGATGAGTCAGTCAGTGAGTGAGTGAGTCAGTGAGGGCTTTGCCTTTTATTAGTATACTAGCAGAATACCCGCGCTTCGCAGCGGAGAAGTAGTGTGTTAAAGAAGGTACGAAAAAGAAAAGGAAAAATTTTAAAAATAACGTAACATGATTGTTAATGTAATTGTTTTGTCATTGATATGAGTGTTGTTCTCATATCTATCTATATATATATATCTCTATCTATCTATATATATATATATACTCGCGCTTGGCAGCGGAGAAGTAGTGTGTTAAAGAAGGAAAGAGAAAGAAAAGGAAACATTTTGAAAATAACGTAACATGATTGTCAATGTAATTGTTTTGTCACTGTTATGAGTGTCGCTGTGATATATATATATATATATATATATATATATATATATATATATCTATACTAATAAAAGGCAAAGCCCTCACTCACTCACTCACTCACTCACTCACTCACTGACTCATCACTAATTCTCCAACTTCCCGTGTGGGTGGAAGGCTGAAATTTGGCAGGTTCATTCCTTACAGCTTCCTTACAAAAGTTGGGCAGGTTTTATATCGAAATTCTACGCCTAATGGTCATAACTGGAAGCAGTTTTTCTCCATTTACTGTAATGGAGATGAGCTTCAACGCCGTGGGGGCGGAGTTTCGTGTGACATCATCACGCCTCCCACGTAATCACGCAGTACATAGAAAACCAGGAAGACCTCAAAAGCGCTGAAGAAAACATGCATTATATAATTGAGAAGGCAGCTAAACAATAAGAAGCGGCGAGTGACATATACAACCATATTCATGAGTTCTGCTACTGAAACAAAGCACGATGTAAACCTACACTTTAAATTAAGTTCATAGACAGGCTGCGCTGGCGTTTGTAATTTAGTGCCTGCCCATATAAGGCCGTCCGTCAGCGGCAATCCAATAGCAAACTGCCACGGGTAAATATTCACGGGTGAAGGACTGTGCTTATGGAGAGGAAGATGAGATGGTCAGGGTGGTGTTTGACACAAACTCAGCGAAACTGCGAGAGAAAGTTTTAAGTGCCAGGACTAAGGTAACATTAAATACAGCCATGGACATAGCAGGAGATGGCACCAGCACAGCTGGGAACCTTCGATGCATGTACACCGAGTGGCTCACGTGAACTGGCGCAGTGCACAGATAAAAGGCAACAGTTCCAAAGAGCTGAACAAAACCGAATTACACAATTGAAAAGGCAGCAAAAATATGAAGCGTCTCATACATACAAGCATATTCATAAATCCAACTACTGCGGAAACAAAGCACACGTTGGAAAAAGTCAATGTCCGCTAAAGGAAGACAGTGTAAAAAACCCGTGCATGCAGTGTGTCAGGTCTCAGATAAAGAAGAAGACGAGCTGTTTATTGATGCAGTAAGAAACGAATCGATGAATGAAACCTGTCATCTTTACAGCGATTGACAAACACGGAATGTAACTTGAACACAACACATCCTACAAATACGAACCTGATTGAAAGAAATAATGATAATCAAATCCTTGATGACAGCAACACTCAGTAACACTCACAAAACAAATACTGTATATTGACAGTCATGTTACGTTATTTTTAAAATGTTCCCTTTTCTTTTCTAGCTTTTTAACACACTACTTCTCGCTGCGATACGCGTATATATATATGTATATATATATATAACCCGATCTACATACTCGAATAATGGATACTTTATTAGCCATCAATGATTGTTTTGGTAAAGCCATACTCAGTGTATTCATTAGATGAGCGGTAAAAAGTAAGAGCGAGGGAGGATGACTTATTGAGGCATGCAGGCTGTAGTGCGTCAACTCTATCTGAATTGCGATCACATTTGAAAAAATATATCTTTTCAAGTTCTATTTAGTCCATATGTGTCAAACTCAAGGGCGCGGGCCACATCCGACCCGCGTAATTATATCCGCCCGAGATCATTTTATATACTGTATTATTGTTATTAAAGCCGGGTATATGAAGCGCTGGTAACACAATAAACTACAGATCCCATAATGCAGCGCTTCAGCTGCCTTGCCGACACTTACCGCGTTAATCAAGTCTACCTTATGATGCTGCAAGTTATTGCGAAGCTAGCTCACACGATGCTGAAGAGAAAAGTTGATTCTGAAAATAGAGCCTTTAAAAACCGATGGGAGGCTGAGTATATGTTTACTGAACCCGTGTGTCTCATTTGTGGAGCTAATGTGGCTGTAATTACAGAATTTAATCTAAGGCGGCACTATAAAACAAAACATCAGGGTAACCTGAAAGACCTGAATGCAATGCAGAAGATACAGAAAGCAGAAGAATTAAATAAGAATCTGACACTTCAGCGGACGTTTTACCGTGCACAATCACAAAGTGATTTCAATTGAGCTGCTTTTATGGGAGACACAACCACTTGCCCCACTTTCCCTGTTACCAAGTAATGTTAAACCAAGTCGTCACTACGGTGTTCCCAAATCGCACTTTGCTGATAAACTGGCGCTGCGCACTGAGTTTGCACGGCGCTTTGGTGACTTTGAAGAACAAAAAGTCCGTCTACATGCGGCTCGAACCTTGTGCATGTTTGGTAGCACATATCTGTGTGAGAAGCTCTTCTCAGTGATAAAGACTAACAAAACAGCACACAGGAGTCGCCTCACTGATGAGCACCTGCAATCCATCCTGAGAATCTCCACAACACAGAACCTCACACCAAACAGAAACGAACCTGTTGCCAAAAAGATGCCAGGCGTCCAGCTCTAAAATGACATATGAGCAAAGACAACTGAATGATTTGATTTGTTATTGCTGAAAGGAACACATTTTATTTATATTTCCAGGTTTTGTTATGCAGCATGTTCATATTTGAATTTGTATAATTTTGACAGGATATATTTTTATGGAGAGCAAAATCTTTTGGGATATTTAAAATCTAAGTTTATTTTTAATAAAATATAAAATTACATAAGAGTAAAGAAATTTGAATGTTTGTTCTTTTAATGTTTACTTTATTTCTAACTTGTATAATTTAGACAGGATATATTTTTATGGAGAGCAAAATATTATAAGTTGTTTAAGGTTTGAGTTGATTTATTCAGGAATAATATTCCTGTCTGTTTTTACCATTCTTACCAAAGATATTTCTGTCGACTAAATAAAAATTCCTTCTATTTAAAATTTAAATAGAACTTGAACAAATACGATAGTTCATAATATCCACGCAGACTTGCACGTAAGAGCGGGTGTCATCCGTTTTAACAAATGCAGCGTATTGCACTGATACGAAATAGCTGTGTGTGTATATATGTAGATATGTATGTATATGTATATATATGTTTATATATGTGTGTGTGTATGTGTGTATATATATATATATATATGTATTTGTGTGTATATATGTGTGTGTATGTATGTGTGTATGTATAGATATGTATATATATATGTTTGTGTGTGTGTGTAAATATATATATATATTTATATATATATATATATTTATATTTATATTTATATATATATACTGTATATATATATATATATATATGACAGCAACACTCATCACTCACAACAGTGACAAAACAATAACATTGACAATCATGTTACGTTATTTTCAAAATGTTTCCTTTTCTTTTCATTGCTTCTTTAACACACTACTTCTCCGCTGCGAAGCCGGTATTTTACTAGTATATATATATATATATATATATATATATATAGCAAAATACCAGCTTCACAGCGATGTCATGTGTTAAAGAAGTTATGAAAAGAAAAGGAAACATTTTAAAATAATGTAACATGATTGTCAAAGTAATTTTGTGTATTTATTAACAGCGTCCGCGAAGTTGTTTTCGGCAGCTGCATCAGAAAATGTACCACGACGTCTGACACGCCTCCTTTTTACTGTTTTCTCACAGCTTGGATTGCTGCTGTCATATATATATACACACACACACACACACACACACACACATACATATATATATATATATACACATACATATCTTCATATCTACATATCTATATATACATATCTACATATACACATATATATATACATACCTATCTACATCATATATACACACACATACATACATACACACACAAATTATATGTATGTGTGTATGTATGTATGTATGTATGTATGTATGTGTGTGTGTGTGTGTATATATATATGTGTGTGTATAGCTTTGGTCACTGAGTGCAAGGGAAAAATAATAAAATATAGTCAATAAGTTATTAAACAGTAAAACATTAACGTTTTAAGAAGTACAGGTACATTGAGCCCTACTGGAGTGGTTGAGGGGTAAACTACATTTTAAAGACTGTGTAACACAACAGGTAAGTAACTAACAGCAGCTAAAATGTATATGGATCATCTCTCGGTAGTAGATCCCTTTTGAAAGGCGCTACACGACGGCTGTGGTATAGAAATTACATTTTCTATGTGAACGTTCAAATTTGTGCCTCTGGTAATGTGCCTTACCGGCATTTAAAGAAAATTAGTTTTGTGTCCTCTGCACTGTTAAGAGAGAAAGGCTTTGGTTTGGGATAAAAGGTGTAAAGAAAGGAAAGTTGCCTTTTTCTTTTATATAGTATAGAGAGATGTGTTCGCTGGCGTTATGATCGCCTTTTGGGACAGTCGCGTGGGTCTTGTGTAGACTGGTGAGACGTCCCTGCCATTAATCAGCTGTGATGGCACTGCAGTCCTCCACTCGTGTGCGTGCCTTCATAATCCGAGGTGATGAGCTCATAATCGATACGTGCAAAGAAAGTGTGAATCGCCTTAATATTATTTTTCCGTGGTGTAGAAAAGGGGTCCCGTGTTTGCACTTGTCTGGGCTATAGCGCAGGGGGAGGATGAAAAAAAATAAAAGTGCTCACTTTGACTTAAGGCAGAAGCGCAGTCAGCGTCTCAAAGGCCGGCACAGCTATGCTTGTGCGCTGGCTGCTCGACTTTTGCTGGGCAGGAGACCCCAGTTTTTGCAGACACGTTCATGATATCAAAAGTCTCAGCGCTCTTTGGAGGTCATTCATATATTATATATATATATATAGCAAAATCCGCGCCTCGCAGCGGAGAAGTAGTGTGTTAAAGAAGTAATGAAAAAGAAAAGGAAACATTTTAATAATAGCGTAACATGATTGACATTGTCATGAGTGTTGCTGTCATATATATGCCTGCCTAAATAAGTCACCCTCGCTTTGCTCTTACTTTTTTACCGTTCATTTAATCATGGCTATTGGCGGAAAAATTATAAAATGGAAGGAGGATGGCTTTACCAAAACAATTATTGATGGCGAATCGATTATTCATAAAGCTTGAATTGGTGATGTTTTTCTGTGTTAACCTCATATTTTTCAGACTTCTTCTCAAACTAAGGTGGTGCGAGGGTAAAATGAATCAGGATGCGCTGATCAATGTAATCCGTGTACCAGGAAATCATGCATTGACAAAAGCTCCCCTTTGCTTGTAATGCAAAGTGTGATTAAATGCATTATTTTTTAACGCGTTATGGAGCACATGCATCGAAGCTTCTCAGCTGTGCTTGTGCTAAGAAAAGGAAAGATTTTAAAAATAACGTAACACGATTGTCAATGTGACCTTTTGTGCCTGGAGGATTCAGTGTGTAGAAACTCTATAGAGACAGTGTGTGTATTAACTTGTGGATTTTTCTGTGAGTATTTGGTGGCAGTCTGACAAAGTTGCTTTGGATGACGGCGTTAGCCGCGGAGCTCAGCTCAGAGCGAAATGAGGTGGGAGGGGAGATGATGACGTGACTCCCCCACCCGCCTTAACTGTCAATCCCCCACAAACACAGTCTCTCGGAATTTGCATAAGCACACCCCTTCACCTACAATTTTAACTTAGTTACAAAGTGATCAAAACTCTCGCTTATATCCTCGTCCTCTCATTAAACTTGTATCCCGCATTACCTGTGGGCATGTGAAACGCCAGCGGTAGCCTGTCTATGAACTTAATTTAAAGTTTAGGTTTACACCTTTCTTTCTTTCCGAGGCAGCAACACTCATGAATATGGTAGTATATGTCACTCGCTCGCTTCTTATTGTTTTTCGCTGCCTTCTCAATTATATAATGCATGTTTTCTTAAGCGCTTTTTGGAGGTCTTCCTGGTTTTCTACGCACTGCGTTGACAATCAGTTCACGTGATTACGTGGGAGGCGTGATGATGTCACGAAACTCCGCCCCCCCACGTCATTCCAGCTCAACTCCATTACAGTTAATGGAGAAAAATACCTTCCAGTTATGACCATTAGGCGTAGAATTTCGAAATGAAACCTGCCCAACTTTTGTAAGTAAGCTGTAAGGAATGAGCCTGCCAAATTTCAGCCTTCTACCTACACGGGAAGTTGGAGAATTAGTGATGAGTCAGTGAGTGAGTGAGTGAGTGAGTCAGTGAGTGAGTGAGTGAGGGCTTTGCCTTTTATTAGTATAGATATATATATATATATATTTACAAGAGCTGTGATCACTGAGGGTACCAGTTTCAACAACACTTAAATCTTATAATATTCTTTGCAATATAAACATTTGCTTCTTGTATTTGAGCCACATTTGACCACCTAAATATAATAAGCTGAATTCTCACTGCTGTTTAGTTTGTTCACAAACTCCTCCTATGGAATCTAACTAAAAGCTTTCTGAAAATCAAGATAAATAATATCATATGCAATTCTATCATAGACAACCCTGATAATTCTGAGGTAGTAGGAAGGGAAGAGGAGCCCCTGTTAATCGACTTAAAACCAATATCTAGAAAAACAAAGTAGTGATGAAAGACGCAATGATTCAATTTAAATTTACTTAATAATATAATAATTTTTTACATTTACACAGTACTTTTCTCACTACTCAAAGCACTATATAAATGTAGCTCCATTTGCTTAAACTGAAAAAGATTCCGCTCCTTCAATCTCTCCTCATAAATCATAGTCCCAGAATCAGCCGAGTCACTCTTCCCTGGACTTTCACCAGTACTGTTGCTGCTTTTTTATAATATAGAGACCACATCTGAACCCATACTCCAAGTGAGGTCTTAGTAAAGTGTTAAATAACTTACTAATAACAACTCATGACTTGTACTCCACACATCACAATACATAACCTAACATGCTATTATGATTACTTTGTACACTGTCTGGATGGAGATACTGACGACTCCACTGTGACTCCTAGGTTCTTCTCATTTGGTATACTTTCAAATGTCAGAGCTCCTTTTGTGTATTCAAATCTAACATTTTTAGTTTCTACATGTAACACTTTATACATATTAAATTTGATCTTCCACAGATCTGGCAATGCTTGTATGCTGGCTAATTACTCTGTAACAATATAGCTGATTATATATTATCTGCCCTTCCACCTAGTTTGGTATTATCTTCAAACTTCACCAACTTATTGATTATATTGTTGTTTGGATCATTTATGTATATTGAAAGGAGAAGCGGCCCCAGCACTGATCCACTTTTAACATCATCTAAATCTGAAAATGGTCTCCTCACCATTATCCTGTCCTCTATGTGTTTGAACCAAATTGTGTACCCTCCTACAGACATCCATGCTCTGAATTCTCATTTCTTTTACTTTGATCACTGACCTTTCATGTGGCACCTAATTCAAAGCCTTCTGAAAATCATGATAAACAATATCAAATACACTTCTCTGGTTGTATTATCTTATTGGTTCCTCATGGAATTGCAGAATATTAGAGAAACATGACTGTCACCATCAACCCATGTTGAGTATTTTCCAATACTCTATTTCTATACCTGTTATACAGTTAAGCTTACTGGTCAATAGTTACTTAGATCAGACAGATGATGCTTTCTGTACAACTGGATACTATTTGCTATCCTCCAGGCTGTAGGGGTATTCCCGGTGTGCATAGATTTTCGAAACATATATGCCAATGCTAACTTCTTAAGCACTTGAGGATCAATATGACCTGATCCTGGTGATTTGTTAGTTTCCAGCCTGTTATATCTAAGATGTACTTCTCCCTCTGTAATTTCTTAGTCATCATGTAAGCCCTTAGTAGTCCTATTTACTTTTGGAAAGTTATTGTCTTCTTCACACGTATAGTGTGCAATAAAGTGCAAGTTCAAAGCATTTGCTATGTCATAGTGTAGCTCACCTTTAATTTTCCTGATACTCTTCATCTCCTCCTTAACTGTTCTTTTACTACTTTAATATTAAACAAATATCTTTGGGTCATATTTCTCTCCAACTGTATTTTAGCTTTCCTGATATTTTTTTTTAACCATTCTTTGTATAAAATATGTTTAGCTTAGTGCTCAATATTTGGCAAAGTATTGCTCTGGCAAGTAAAGATGTCTTTTTTTTTTGTTGTTTTCACAGCACCACCTCAGATTTTGACTGTTAATGCAGCAAGAAGTGTCACTGTCAAAGAACTACCATATGACCTGACATGCAGTGTACCTAACCTGAGATGGAACAAGGTGGAAAAAATGACCCTTACTTGGAAAGAGAATGGAAAGGATCTGTGTTTCTTTGATGGATCCAATAGTGATGCACAACAGTCCAAGAAATGTCACTGTGTTGAATGTTACCCATCTCTGTGCTTACTTACTTTAAGAGATGCCCACATATCAGATGTTAATTATACATGCATTGTAACTGAAGGAAATGCAGAAGGAAATGCTGCAATAGAAGTAACATTTAAAGGTATTTTAATGTTTTGCTTTAACTTAATATGTATTGCTAATGAGAGACTTGTTCTATTATGATTACACCACTGCCTGTCCCACAGTATCCAGGGGCCTCATGCATAACGCCATGCGTAGAATTCGCACTATAACAGGACGTAAGCACAAAAGCCGAAATGTGCTTATGCACAGAAAAATCTAGATGCAGCAATCTGTGCGTACTCCAACTTCCACGTTCTTCCGCTACATAAATCCCGGTCATTGTGAAAAGTAACGCTTGTGCATGCGCCTCGTGTCCGCCCCAACTCCTCCCAGAATTACGCCTCTTTGAATATGCAAATCAATATAAATCGCCCTTAAGCTCAGCCTTCTGTGAAAAGACAGTAGGAAAAGCACGGGGGAAAATATAAGAATTTCAGCGAATACCAAGTGGAGGCAAAGGAAAAATAATCTATTTGTTGGTTTAAACAGTGGTATAATCAACAAAAGGAAGTTGATCGAGTGACATAGTGTGTCGGAGAAACTCAAAAGCTCAAGTTCACAAAGTCGCATAGTGCCGAAATAAAAAAAGAAGTTGTCACATATCCAAGTCGCTTTGAAAAGGAGAGTTGTAGCCCAACGTCTGAGTGTTGTATGAAAACTTATTAGGTTACAGAGAAAAAAAAATAGGCACACAGTAGAGAAAAAATCAGGAAATGTCAACTTTAATCTCGAAATTTCCACTTTAATCACATAGTTTATTTTGTCATTAAAGTAGAACGTTATAAACTTCATCTTAAAATCGATGAATTTTCTAGTTTCTCAAATCCCATCATAACTAAAGTAACACGTTAAATGCTTTGTTTTGTATTTGATCTTCTTTGATCTGTGCTCTGTGTGTGAATCACTAAGTGGTTCTTAAACTGGCTTTCTCTTCCTCCGACAGGACACAGAATCCATTACATTCGTGATATTACAGCTGTCTAAATAATTAAAATAGTGAGATGTATATGTGATATCTTTTTCATGATGATAGGATTGAAAGCATGTTATTAAACATGGGAACACAGTGGTGGTACTGTCTCTTTCCAACGTACTAACCTCTAATTCCTGTCCTTACTTTTCTTTCTCCAAATACCCAGTCACCACACAATCAGCTCTGCAATAGACGTTAAGCTATCTGTAAGCTTACAACAATGATTCTTCAAAACTTTTAAGGAACATTAAAATATCTTCGTAGTATGTGTTTACTTATTCTATCCATCTATCCTTCCAGCATATAGCAATCAATCAGGATCAATCTGTGAACTAGCTAGCGCTGCGGCACCGTGTCCTCACCTGTTTAATTATTAGCAATACAGATTATTTAAATGAAGTTAGTTTTATCTGTATAATATAATCAACATATTTTGCTGCATTTCATCTTAAAAATGATATCGTCATCATATGTAAATACGCACTTCATAAAGTGGCGCAGGTTGTGCAATATTATAACTGTAGTGCAAGTTTACAGTGAGGTAATTGTACTTATAAGTACAAACAGTTCTACAAGGAGCACTTGATGGACTAATGTGTGTTTAAAGTTCTTGGGATGAAACTGTTTCTGAACCACGAGGTCCGTACAGGATAGACACTGAAGCGTTTTGCCGTGGCTGAGGCAGCGTGTGCTTCATGCTGTATACCGATAATTCTCTTTCCGTTCAGCTGTTGCTGTGATTCCCCACTCAGATACAGTGATATAAATACTCCGAGTGGTACAGTGAGAGTAATTTGGAAAAAGATGATCCGCTGTGGCGACCTCTAATGGGAGCAACTGAAATCAGAAAAAGAAGGTGCACTGAGAGTAACAACGCAAAAGCAGTTATGATATTTGGAATACTATGGCTATTCCCTGGACCATTATATTGTTACAGGTTCATTACAATCAGATGCATTACACTAATAAACAATATGCAGTTAGTTTCAGTGTATTTATAAAGCAGGAAAATAAGGTGTAACCACACAGGAACAGTAGCACTGCTTTGACGCTGGGTGCCTCCAGTCTGCAAAAGCGAGCGGAGAACTTGCGTACGACAAGATATGAGGTATCCTGGAAATGTGCATGGCTTTACGCCAAGTTTAGGTTTTTTTATACATTGTGATTTGAACGTGGAAATGTTCTTACGGAACATTTCAGTGCGTATGCACTGTTTATACATGAGGCCCCAGGTATCACAGTCAATGTGTAAATGAGAAATGATCATGATTTTCACACTTATTTCAACACGACAGTCATAGCAAGATTGTATGTGAAAGAAAACATTAGGGGCATTTTTGTAAAACAAAACTCTGCTGTTTTGTTCATCACTAGTAATGAAGCTGTTAAGCTTGTGTGATTTGTAGAATGATATTTTCTTTCTTTTTGTGAAAACAGAAAACATTTTAAGAAATGTAACGCAAGATTGACCCCAGTATCTTCTTAAGGCATTTCTGAAAGGTCTCCAATTTTGCTATACTGTATCACTTGCTAATTTGCTATTGATTCTTAACGTAGGTCTTCAATTTGCTTCCCTTTAATTTACTCTGGTGTTTTCAGATACTTACAGTAATTCATTACTTTAAGAAATACACTGGGCAACCTTATTAATGGCTTCATGAGTTTGAATATATCCTCACATAGCCTTCTTTTGATCAAAAATACAAATGAATTTTCATTAGTTTGTCAGGGAAGTCATAGTCTTTTAGGTGGATGATGTACTTTATGTAGTGACGAGGAATAAAGAACACAAGTGTTTTGAACCTCACAAACAAAAGAGAGGCTCATACTGCTGATGTCTCATGTTTTACACACTAAAACAGAAAGGAAAAAAGAAGCGAGGAGACTGAACTTTCTGTACCTGTTAACCTGTTAACTCTTTGTACAGTGTCGACTCCAATAGGCACAGCATGCTGTTGGCTGTCAAAAAAGGGTCAAGCACAACTGTGCTAAAAGGTCCACACTCAGTTGGTAAAGCAGACATGGGCAATTGTTTAAACTGATGTGCCCCGGTGACAGGATCAGCAACTATGGTCAGCAAATCTGACTTACCCTATGACTGAAAGTCACATAATGTGACATCAGCTTTACCTGCTACATGGGCAAGACAACCCAGCTTTGCATATTTCTATAAAAACATTTAAACAACTTTAATGGCTCATGATACTTAAAAAAGATTCTCATTTATTTTCATTTACGAATCAACTTTTTTACAGAGGTTTCTCCTAAAATTCCTTAGAAGTAACTTTATACAAAAATGAGAATTTAGTTTAAAAAGCATGCTATGTTTTGTGAGATCTCTTTGTAGTCTTGTTTGAATCTCCTTCAAGACATCATATTTCTTACTTACTATTGGATTGATTTCTTTATCCAAGGTGGATTACAACATTTCAGATACAATTGGTTATATTTCTTTTTCCAATTGGAGCACAGGCAGCTGAAGTGACTTGCTTGAGGTCACACAGTGTCAGTAGCAGGACTTGAACCCACAATCTCAGGGTTTGAAGCCCAAGTCTTAACTACTACAACACACTGTCTGCTTTGTTTTCCACAATAGGTTCAGTCCAATTGGAGCACAGCAATATAAATTAGAGCAACTACTTGTATTGTCCACAAACAAGGACTACAGTTTTGTAATCATATTAAAGTGGTTTATTACCACAAACAACTGTCCATAAATTTCACCATATATTACTGAGCACACAAAGCACATATTTACAAAATGTAAAAACAAAAAGTATCAAGACACTACTAGGAAAATCTGAGTCCATTTGTGACTTTGCAGAGATCTCTGCTGAAACTCAAGAAGAGACATTTATGAGAATACCGGGGTATATTTTTCACAGAAGAAAAATCTGAGTAGAATGAAACCAAAGAAAATGTCTCAATTTTATTTATTTCTGATATCACTGTTGGCTAGGTGAAACCAAAAAAAATACTTTTTGGATTTTTCATTCCTGTGGGTTGTTTCCTGCATGTGCCCTACCCTGCCTGTCATCCTCATCAACCTAATGTCTGAAAAATGCACAAAAACAGAAGTGGTCCTTATCGCAAAAGACAAGGAAAAAGAAAATGACACATTAAAGTAACTACATTATCTCTTTCCTGTCTTCCTTCACTATCCTTCTTTCATTGCCAGTGTGTAATTGTTTGTATATTAACTGTGACCTGAAAATGAGGGCTAAAACCTCTCCAAAATGTAAGTGTTTACAGTATCTTTTGTAAAGCTTGCCTTTGTTCTTTATTCACAGCCAGCTCAATCTCTCCATGTTATTGCAGTGTCTTTTACAGGCTTTGTGTGTGTGTGTGTGTGTGTGTGTCTAATTACTGACTAGACTAGCACTGCTCTCAGGTCACTCAAGCCACTATGCATTCCTGATTTGCTACTGGAGCTTGTAAAACACGCTGCTGCACCGTCCCTACAGTAAACATACCTTTTTTCCCTTCTTGTCCTGTTTCATTCCAACTGACTGCTAAAACGGTATGTTTTTCTTTCAGCTTGTTCTCTCTTGCTTTACCATTTTCATAACTTTCATGATCAAGCACCTTAGTTACTCCATTATTTAACTTCCACACTGCAGTCAACAACAGCCGTCCAAGTTTACCAGCTGCTCTGCCTCTTATTTGATTTCTTCCTTCTAAATCCAATTCAAACATCTTAACAGCAGTTACTTCTCCTAACAGTTGTGAATAAGCAATCATAGCATATTTTTGAAATACTGGACAGACCTTAGAAATGCATAGAGAATGCTGTGCAGTGGAGAGCAATGAATGAATGCATCCTTGCTGTTTTTCCTTCATTTCAGTCCTCTCATTTTGCTCATACTCACATTTCCCATCCTTATCTGAGCTCTTATCAGTCTCAGGTAACTCACCAATCCATTTTTTAAAGTTCCATGCATTAACTTTTATTATGTGCTGCTTGAACTCTTTCATTCCATTGCTTTCTCTTCTGCTTTCTGCTTTAGTAGTTGACTGTTCTACATGCTAGCACCTCACATTTTTCAAGCCAGTTACTCCACTCCTCAGACATTAAACATTCACACGCCACTCCATTTTCACTTTCCACCGCTTTCCTATTTTTGGCCTCGTACTGTCCCTCCTTATTGCCAATAATACAAGCCAGTAACCCTCTTATAACAGCAACTGTCTTCTCCATGTCTGGTTTACAATGCTACCTTTATAATTCCTCCGTATTTGTTATGGATTGGCCTACAGTTGCACCTTAAACTAATACACACTGTTCCCATCCATGCAAGCACTAATTAAAGTGTTCCCTACAATGCCTGTCACTCCTTAGTACTATGTATTGGACTCACTAAAATTCAATGCACTAAGCACAATTCTCCTTCCTCCTCCAAGAGCGTAACCCACTGCCTTCTGGCTCTGACTCGACAAAAATGAAACATGTCTCTTGTCCCAGTCTTCCAGAGCACTTCTGGAACATGAGGAAACAGAGCAGACTTCCCATTTGCAGTGCCCTCTGGTAGTCTTCAAGGACCCCAAAAGGAATGTGTTTCCTGACTCCTTTTCCATGTAACCCTATGGGTGTCCTAACTGGGTAAGCCCATTCTTCCCATCCTTCGATTATGGCCTTCTGGCCAGATGCAAAAGCATTTGGTTATCCCAGCCACGATGCCTGTCCTTCCTTCTGGGAAACCCACATGTTCCTTAAAAATGTATATTTAATTTACATTTATCTTAGCCATTCCTCGTTATCTTATTCTAATCTTTTCCTGAAAAACAGATTGGAAAACAAATTGAATATATAAAAAAATTTCCTATTATCTTTAATAGAAAAAAGTAATGTGTTCCCAATACACCAGAAATCCCCAAACAATTTCCCCAGATATCACCAAAACACCCTTAACCACCTATATAACAATCAACCCTTAATTTCTTTATAATATTAAACAGTTCCTTCATCAATTAAATAAGAAACTGTTAATAAAGTCAGTAGTGGGAATGTTCCTGCACATTAACCTACTATACTAGAACCCAGGTCTTCACCTATTGAACGGTGAATTAATCACAAACTATGCACTTTAGTTATGAAAATTATCAATACTAATAAAAGGCAAAGCCCTCACTGACTGACTGACTGACTGACTGACTGACTGACTGACTGACTCACTCACTCATCACTAAATCACCAAGTTCCCGTGTGGGTAGAAGGCTGAAATTTGGCAGGCTCATTCCTTACAGCTTTCTTACAAAAGTTGGGCAGGTTTCATTTCGAAATTCTATGCGTAATGGTCATTACTGGAAGCTATTTTTCTCCATTTACTGTAATGGAGTTGAGCTCAAAAGCCGTGAGGGGCGGAGTTTAGTGTGACATCATCACGCCTCCCACGTAATCACGTGAACTGACTGTCAACGCAATATGTACAAAACCAGGAAGAGCTCCAAAAAGCGTTGAAGAAAACATGCATTATACAATTCAGAAGGCAGCGAAACAATAAGAACCGAGCAAGTGACATATACAACCATATTAATGAGTGCTGCTACTTTGGACACAAAGCACGGTGTAAACCTAAAGTTTAAATTAAGTTCATAGACAGGCTGCCGCTGGCGTTTGTCATGCCCATGGGTAATGCGGGATACAAGTTTCATGAGAGGACGCAGGGTATAAACGAGAGTTTTGATCACTTTGTAACTAAGTTAAAATTGCACGTGAAGGGGTGTGCTTATGCAAATTCCGAGAGACTGTGTTTGTGTGGGATTGACAGTTAAGGCGGGTGGGGGAGTCATGTCATCATCTCCCCTCCCATTCACCTCATTTCACTCTGAGCTGAGCTCCGCAGCTAACGCAGTGTTACGGAAGCGACTTTGTGACGCTGCCACCAAATACTCACAGAAAAATCCACAAGTTAATACACACGCTGTCTCTACAGTTTCTCCACACTGAATCCTCCAGGCACTACTTACAAAAGGTTACATTGACAATTTTAAAATTTTTCCTTTTCTTAGCACAAGCACAGCTTAGAAGCTTCGATGCATGTGCTCCATAACGCATTAAAAAATCACGCATTTAATCACACTTTGCATTCCAAGCAAAGGGGAACTTCTCTCAATACATGATTTCCTGGTACACTGATTACATTGATCAACGCTTCCCGATTCATTTTACCCTCGCACACCCTTGGTTTGAAAAGAAGTATGAAAAAAAATGACGTTAACACAGAAAAACAGATCACCAATTGAAGCTTTATGAATAATCGATTCGCCATCAATTATTATTTTGGTAAAGCGATGCTCAGTGTAACCCTCTTTCCATTTTATAATTTTTCCGCCACTAGCCATGATTAAATGAACGGTAAAAAAGTAAGAGCGAAGCGAGGGTGACTTATTCAGGCAGGCAGGCGACAGCTCAATAGCTCGAATTTGAATATAAGTAGGTTCTATTTAGTCGCCAGAAATATCTTTGTTAGGAATGGAAGTTGAATTTAGTCTTTAAATTTCTATGGTTAAGAAAAAGTTATGCAATGATGACTACATTTAACTATATAAAGTCAAAACTTGATTATATAAAGTCACTGTCGGAATATATAAAGTCAAAACTTAAATATATAAAGTCAGCGTCGGAATATATAAAGTCAGCGCTGGAATATATAAAGTCAAATCTTGAATATATAAAGTAAGCGTCGGAATACAGTATATAAAGTAAGCGCTGCAATATATAAAGTCAAAACTTCAATATATAAAGTCAGCGTCGGAATATATAAAGTAAGTGCTGGAATATCCATCCATTTCCCAACCTGTTGAATCCGACCACAGGGTCACGGGGGTCTGCTGGAGCCAATCCCAGCCAACACTGGGTGCAAGGCAGGAACCAATCCTGGGCAGGGCACATGCATCATTTTGAAAACATTAACTGAACAGTGTTTTTTTAATTTATTTTTCTGAATACGTTTTTGCTCAATTAGTTCAGTTCAGAGTCGTTTCAATCAACTTTGACTTTGACTTTATATATTCAGGAATGAGTTTATAAATTCTGACGCTGACTTTATATATTCAGGTTTTGACTTTATATATTCCAGCGATGACTTTATATTAAAGTTTTGACTTTATATATTCAGAAAAAAATTTTGACTTTATGTATACCGACGCTGACTTTATATATTCAAGTTTTGACTTTATATATATATATATATATATATATATATATATATATATATATATATATATATATATATATATATATATATATATATGTGTGTGTGTGTGTATATATGTACACATGTATGTGTATATATATATATATATATACAGTGATCCCTTGCTGTATCGCGGTTTTGCTCTATCGCGGATTTTATATGTAAGCATATGTAAATGTATATTGCGGATTTTTCGCTGATTCGGATTTCTGCGGACAATGGGTCTTTTAATTTATGGTACATGCTTCCTCAGTTTGTTTGCCCAGTTGATTTCATACAAGGGACACTATTGGCGGATGGCTTAGAAGCTACCCAATCAGAGCACGTATTACATATTAACTAAAACTCCTCAATGCTATAAGATATGTTTGCCGTGCGGTGCTCCATTGTTTGCTTGTCTCTGCCTCTATCTCACCCTCTCTGACATTCTCTGCGCCTGACGGAGGGGGTGTGAGCAGAGGTGCTGTTTGCCCAGAAGCTGTTTGCCTAGTGGATACGGACGATCCTCTAAGAAATGCCGCTTTATCGAGGTGCGTCCAAAAGCACACTTATTGATTTTTTGATTGTTTGCTTTAATCTCGCGCTGTCTCTCTCTGACGTTCTCTGTGCTTGACGGAGGAGATGTGAGCAGAGGGGCTTTTTGCACAGAGGCTGTTTGCTTAGAAGATACGGACGCTCCTGTAAAAAATGCTGAAAGGCTACCTTCGCATTGATCCCTTCATTGCCGCTGCTTTATCGCGGTGCTTGCAAACTTAAAAGCGCAACAGCCCTATTGATTTTTCATTGTTTACTTTACTCTCTCTCTCTGTGTTTGCACAGAAGCTGTTTGCTTAGAAGATAGGGACGCTCCTGTAAAAAATGCTGAAAGGCTACCTTCGCATTGATCCCTTTATTGCCGCTGCTTTATCGCGGTGCTTGCATACTTAAAAGCGCAACAGCCCTATTGATTTTTCATTGTTTACTTTACTCACTCTCTGACATTCTCCGCTCCTTACGCGCACTTTGAAGAGGAAGATATGTTTGCATTCTTTTAATTGTGAGAAAGAACTGTCATCTCTGTCTTGTCATGGAGCACAGTTTAAACTTTTGACTAAAGGGTGTTATTTCATGTCTAGAGGACTCTAATAATGTTAAAAAACTTATTTAGAAGGTCGTAAACAGGTTTTCTATGCTCTAACTGCGAAAATATTAGATTTATAAATAAAGAATCCTACTTCGTGGACATTCATTTATCTGTCTGGAGCGGATTAACCGCGATAAACAAGGGTTTACTGTATAACTGTGCGGAGAATATTTATAAACAGTGTGGGAGAGTTTCTAAGGGCTTAAAATATATAAAAATAATCATACAAACATATGGTTTCTACTTCGCGATTTTCACCTATCGGGGGTTCTGGAGCAACCCCGCGATCTAGGAGGAATTCCTGTGTGTATATATATATATATATATATATATATATATATATATATATATATATATATATATATATATATATATATATATTCCAGCAACACTCATGACAATGACAAAACAATTACATTGTCCATCATGTTACGTTATTATTAAAATGTTTCCTTTTCTTTTTACTTCTCCGCTGCCAAGCGCGGATATTTTGATATATATATATATATATATATATATATATATATATATATATATATATATATATATATATATAGATATATAGATATATATATAGATATATAGATATAGATATATATATATAGATATATATATAGATATAGATATTGTGAAGACCGCTCTATATAGCGCCTGACCCAGCACAGACCACGCAGATACAGTACAGGCCAAAAGTTTGGAAACACCTCATCATTCAATGTGTTTTCTTTATTTTTATGACCATTTACAGCACTCCATCACTCTCCTTCTTGGTCAAATAGCCCTTACACAGCCTGGAGGTGTGTTTGGGGTCATTGTCCTGTTGAAAAATAAATGATTATCCAACTAACCTGACTTCTGCACAACACAACTGCTGGTCCCAATCCCATTGATAAAGCAAGAAATTCCACTAAATAACCCTGATAAGGCACACCTGTGAAGTGAAAACCATTTCAGGTAACTACCTGTTGAAGCTCATTGAGAGAATGCCAAGAGTGTGCAAAGCAGTAATCAGAGCAAAGGGTGGCTATTTTGAAGAAACTAGAATATAAAACATGTTTTCAGTTATTTCACCTTTTTTTGTTAAGTACATAACTCCACATGTGTTCATTCATAGTTTTGATGCCTTCAGTGCGAATCTACCAATGTAAATGGTCATGAAAATAAAGAAAACACATTGAATGAGGAGGTGTGTCCAAACTTTTGGCCTGTACTGTATATATATAAATAATCACAATCTGACTTTTGCTTCCCCTCAAGTAAATGAACCAGCTGCCATAGTGCAATGTCTAAGGCTTTGCCTCGGGTGCTAACATCCGAGGTTCGATCCCTGAGAGGGGGAGAGAAAGTGCGTACACCCAATGAGCCCCAATTAGGGCGAAACACATGTTGTGTACTCTTTGTATTATTTGGCAGGTACTATATAACATTTCTCTGATCTGCTACTCACAACTGAGAGGGTGTTGTGGACGTCTGCTGACTAGCTAACCAATCACAAGCGTTACCTGATATGTAGCCACCCAAATATCAGATTGTGATCAGATCTATGCATGTAATACTCTGATCTTCATCCTGTCAAGTAAGTAAATCAGCTGTTATGGTGCAACGCCTCAGGTGCTGACATCTGAGGTTTCATCCCCTTGAGGTACTCCTCGTATTATTTGTCAGGTATATATATATACAGTGGTGTGAAAAACTATTTGCCCCCTTCCTGATTTCTTATTCTTTTGCATGTTTGTCACACAAAATGTTTCTGATCATCAAACACATTTAACCATTAGTCAAATATAACACAAGTAAACACAAAATGCAGTTTTTAAATGATGGTTTTTATTATTTAGGGAAAAAAAATTCAAACCTACATGGCCCTGTGTGAAAAAGTAATTGCCCCCTTAACCTAATAACTGGTTGGGCCACCCTTAGCAGCAATAACTGCAATCGAGCGTTTGCAAAAACTCAATCCTCAATTGGATTCAGGTCAGGACTTTGACTAGGCCACTCCAAAGTCTTCATTTTGTTTTTCTTCAGCCATTCAGAGGTGGATTTGCTGGTGTGTTTTGGGTCATTGTCCTGTTGCAGCACCCAAGATTGCTTCAGCTTGAGTTGACGAACAGATGGCCGGACATTCTCCTTCAGGATTTTTTGGTAGACAGTAGAATTCATGGTTCCATCTATCACAGCAAGCCTTCCAGGTCCTGAAGCAGCAAAACAACCCCAGACCATCACACTACCACCACCATATTTTACTGTTGGTATGATGTTCTTTTTCTGAAATGCTGTGTTCCTTTTACACCAGATGTAACGGGACATTTGCCTTCCAAAAAGTTCAACTTTTGTCTCATCAGTCCACAAGGTATTTTCCCAAAAGTCTTGGCAATCATTGAGATGTTTCTTAGGAAAATTGAGACGAGCCTCTGATCTGCTACTCATATATGTATATAGTATATGTATATATTAAGAGAGACACACACAGGCGCGCGCGTGCATTGTTGTAATGTTACATTTCTTGGTTGTTTATTAAATTACGGATTTTTCAAATGTTCATTTTTTTCCCTGTGCTTTGTTGTTTTGTTGTTTTCACAGCACCACCTCAGATTTTGACTGTTAATGCAGCAAGAAGTGTCACTGTCAAAGAACTCCCATATGACCTGACATGCAGTGTACCTAACCTGAGATGGAACAAGGTGGAAAGAATGACCCTTACTTGGAAAGAGAATGGAAAGGATCTGTGTTTCTTTGATGGATCCAATTTTGATGCACAACAGTCCAAGAAATGTCATTGTGTCAAGAGTTACCCATCTCTTTGCTTACTTTCATTAACTGATGCCCACATATCAGACGTTAATTATACATGCATTGTAACTGAAGGAAATGCAGAAGGAACCGCTACAATAGCAGTGAAATTTAAAGGTATTTTAATGTTCTGTTTTAATATGTATTGTTTGCCTGTATCTAAGTATACAGGTATCAAAGTCCATGAGTAAATGAGGAATGATGATGATTTTCACAGTTATGTCAACATGGCTGTCAAAGCAATTGACTCTCACCACAACATCAATGAGTGTTTATCATTGAAATACCCATCCAAAACACCCCAAAATTCTAAATCAAGCATTTATCAAACTTACTGCATTTAGACTGAAATCGGTATTCAGAGTAAAGGCTTTGCCTTTATTCTTGCAAGGTAAAATAATTTATTTGAAAAATTAAGCTTGCTATGGGGGTTGTGTTTTTATGTTTAACAAAATTTCTTGGAAGGGAGATAGTTTTATTTAAAATAAATAGGAAAATTTGTAAAACTGGATTCTATCAAGCTTGTACAAATTACTAGGATGACACTAATGTGTGACGAATGACTCCACTGAGGAGTCAGAAAAACAAATTCTGAAAGAACAAACTTCAGGACTGTTGAAGATGAATAAATCGGTGGTCAGATCTACACAGTGGTTCCACATGTTTATTTTTAAAGACATCTTTAATATTTGAATAAAGCAGGTCCATCTTGTTGTGAACATGACACATACTAATGGAGGTTTGTTGCTATTCTTTACAGATTGAAGTCATCACATGTTGGAGGAGCAGAATCTTTCTGGAAGGAGAAGAATACTTTCTTGTAAAGTTTAAAAAGTGGCTCTTTACAAAGATGCTTTAATCCTTTCTATGCTAAAACAACCTGCTATGTCAACACAGCTTGTCATGTTACTTGGCTACCTATTGAAAATCTACCTTAATCTCTTAATGATTTGGTGTTTGCTTAAAAAATACCTGAATGTTTTGATAATTAGTTAAGTAGAAAGTCTAAAAGCTCAGTGGCATTGTAAGTGTAGATTTTAAGAATGCTACTGTGGGGTGATGTTTGGTTATAAGAGATACGTAATGGCAGAAGCACATGAGCTCTGAAATCACTTTTCAAACTTATAAAATACATTTTTTTAAAATGCAAAGTTATCTTGGAGACAGGATGTCAACATCATTCCTTGAATAGTTTTAAAAGATCAGAAAAAGAGCTGATCAGAGAGAAGAAAGGAGGAAGCTAAAGTCAAGGCAAGAATTCTCTTAATCACTGCTGACACTTCAAGCAACGCAAAAAATGGGCCACCTGGAAAGACCAAATATCTAGCAGTACCAGGTTGTATTGGTGCTTATTGCAATCCTTTGTTTGCTTTTGTTTATGGCACTATTTGAATAATGTTTAAAACTGTTTTTTAAAGCGTGCTTTCATGTTTCATCTGAAGACAGTATAGATTCAATACATTAAACAAAATGTTTTTGGAGAAAGACAAATTAAAATCTCATGGTATTATGGTCACTAAAGGTGAAAATGATACAGGACTTTAGAATATCAGTCTTTTAATTAAATTAGCAGTGCAAAAGTTCTTAGACTCTTAGGAAATTGTTCATATCTTGAAGGTGCTCAGTAGCCACGGTGGAGAGCTTGTCATGTCAGAATAGAGGAGTACATGTCCTCATTTTTTTGAAAAATAAAACATTGTAAAAACAAAAAAAAAAAAGATAAATAGGTCATAATCAGGCACCATTTAATACTTTTAACTTCACCACAACTAACTTTGCCTTTAAAATAAAATAGATAAATCTTTTTCAAGAGTCCCTTCTCCATGTGGGCTGATAGTCTCAGTTATTTTTTAACTGTGTTGATGGCTTGATTTTTTTCCCTCAAATTTAACTATGATGTAGGAAAGATCCAACGAAAACGCCTGCCTTTTCATAAATAAATGTTATTGAGCTGGTCTTTACTGTACAGTTTTTTCACTGCATGGAATAATAAATCTATAAAAAATAAAAATAAAATATTTTTTAACAGTTGGTTAGGCAAAGGTATATTATTAGTCAGCTTTTTGACTGCCAATGAGGTACTTTGTGATTTTGAAACTGTAGAGGGAGAAGTGCTGCTCAGATTTAAAAGGCTGAAATCTAACAAATCACCAGGACCAGATAACATTTAACCTCAAGTGCTTAAGGAGGTAAGTGAGTGTGTATGTATAACCTTGACAAATATTTTAGGACGCCACTGCGTACTGAGGAAATTTCCAAGTACTGGAAAATGGCATCTACATAGAAATATAAAAAACATGGTGGTTAAATTTGCAAATTATACCAAATTATGTGGGATATAAGTCATTAAAAAGGACAGTATACAGTTTTGGACATATTTGTGGCAGTAAAGTGTTCAAAATTATGAAAGGAATTAGTACAGTGGATCAAGACTGGTCGAGAAGTTGTTAAATTTCGCTCTCACATTTGAAAGTTTTTTGTCACAGAGAACCATAGACACCTGAAACAAATTAGCAAGTAGTGTGGTAAAAAGTAGGACTTTAGAGACTTTCAAAACTTGTCAATGTCATTTTAAGAGATTTTGGCAAGTTTTTTTGACTGAATGGCCTGGTCTTGTAATTTTTCTAATGTTCTATTTGTTCACATATACAGAATCACTTAATCATTACATGTGTTACAGTATGGGTGAGTGTTTTATAAAGAAATGTGTATTTCCTGCTATTACAAAATATTAATAATTAAATTGCAATTTCATTCTATTTATGATTCCCCAACTTCTTCTATGGGTTACTTTAGTAAACTGGTATTCACTGCTACAGGTGAAGTGTTATAAAAATCTAATTTAAGTGAACAGTGTTGTGTTGTGGCTAAGGGATCACCCCCGCCATATAAAGTAAAGCTGGACAAGTGAGTTCCTCTACAATTCATATGAGTTTACCTCAGAGTCTATTTGTAAATGTTATGTAGTGTTATGTACAATATTAAGCTGGATTAAGTAAAGGAGAAGGTTACGTGCGTAAGTGTAAGAAAAAAAAAGTTGGAGTTAAGTGAAGAGTGTATGGTCCAAGCAATAAGGAGACAAGTGTGTAAGAAAGACAAACGTTTATGGCTATTTCAGATTTATTAAATATAATTATACTGTTGTTCATCACGTTCTGCGCCTGGTTGTATCTAGAAGTATAAACAAAGATCCTTATATATAATTTGCTACTATCCGTATGTATGGTGTTCGTGTCAATACCTCAACTCAATACAAGTCAGAACCATGCAATGGGACTCTGCCTCTGTAGTTAGAACATAACGTGGCAAACATCTATCCATCCATCCATTTTCCAACCCGCTGAATCCGAACACATGGTCACGGGGGTCTGCTGGAGCCAATCCCAGCCAACACAGGGCACAAGGCAGGAACCAATCCCGGACAGGGTGCCAACCCACCGCAGACGTGGCAAACAAGGACGCACTATTGCATAATTGGCTAAGAATGTTCGAATGCTTCAGTAATGCCGCTGAACGGCCGAGTATAGCAAGTCGGTGTTGGTTCGAGCAGATAACAGTAAGTTCGGTTGGTTTTTGGAACGTTGGTTTTGGTGGGGCGTACTTTCCAGGACTAACATTTTCAACTGACTTAAACCCTTCGACAGTTCCGGAACCGTAAGTAATTTAGAATGTATCGCCTTTTGCTTGGTACATCGAAATCTATCTTTGGGCAGTTTGGTTTTGGCATCCGTCCTTCTGACATCTATTGGCAAACTGAATAATGATGACTGGGTATTAACAACAGTCATTGTTTAAATTGTAGCCGATCTCAGATCTAAAATGACAACAGCAACATAAATATTACTCCGACTCTATGATTAGAGTTGTAAAATACGGTTTGTTTTGAAAATTTGTTTGCCGGAAAAAATCAAATGAGGTGCACTGAAGAGCTGAGTTCACGTCTCATAGCCCCGTTTGAACAGGAAGATCTTAATTCGCTCGTAACAAGACATAACAGTAGGTATTGCTGTTTTTTGTTGGATTCTCCAATTTTTGTTTCTTTCTGCTCTTGTTCTTGGATTTTGCTTTCGGATTGTGTTTCTGGAACTTAGTCACTTAGGATTTAGGAAACCCCTGTTTTTGCTTTTTTGAGACATTAACTGCGTTTTACTTTTTGTTGGTAAAATCTTAATTTTATAAAGATTCCTTGTGTGACTTGTTTCTGCTCAAGCTGGACTTACATGGTTCCTGCCAGTGAGACATTTTCGAGAGTGCGAGACTATTTGCTGTTTTGAGGACTTTAAGACTTATTTCCTTTTGGAGACCTAGTTCGGTCTTAAGACTCCTAAACAGCCCTTTGCTATTTTGTAGAGCCTAAGATACAGAACACCTGTTAGATTAGAAAGTATAAATTATCCATTACTCAAACTCATAAAAATGTGTCCCACTGATTGTTGGGTCAGGAACCATTGAAACAGTAAACTTGCCTCTTTGAATTGTGTAACTAGTGTTGCATAAGAAAAAAAAAATCTGTTTTTGTTATTAAATACAACATTTCAAAGATATTCTTTAAAAAAAAACACACAACAAATAGTTAAGGAGATCGTGGGTTCACATCCTGGGTCCTTCCTGCATGGGGAGTGCTTTGAGTAGTGAGAAAAGTGGAAACAATTATTATTTATTATTAAATAACCATTAAGAATAATTACTACCTCAGTTGTTAAAACGGTTGCATATAAAGAGAAGGGACGTGTTCCTCAGACTATAAAATTCACTAGTGAGACCATTTCTGGAGTATTGTGTGCAATTTTGGTCACTATGCTATAAAAAGTACTTGAAGATGTGCAGAGGAGAGCAACCAAGTGTATCTCAGGACTTAAAGACATATCATACTCTGACAAACTCAAAGATTTAAACCTGTTTATTCTGTGTGTGGACCTAATCGAGGTCTTCAAAATCCTCAAAGGCATTGATAAGTAGATCCAGCAGAATTCTTACAACTTAACAGTGATTTGGTTACTCAAGGTCCCCAGTGGAAATAGAGAGGAAGTGGATTTAGGGCTTAAAGCAGGACGCACTTCCCTTGACAATCTTTAACTTGCACCTGGATGAGATATTGGGACAGCTTAGATATTATTTAAACAAACAAGCTTGATGGACTGAATGGTCTGCCCTTGTTTGTCAAATTTCTTATGTTCAGTTAATTTCTTCATAAGTTCTTAATTAGATTCAAAATGTTGGTTTTGCCAAATATTATCGATGCTTTATTAAAAACTTGAATTCCATTGTTAGTGTCATTATTAATTAAAGAAATTAAAAAGATTGTGTTAAACATATTCAATCACCATTTAATACAGCAAAGACATTTTTCCTGCAGCTTTGCTTAGACATTACTGGTGTTACCCCCCTTCAATCTGCAACCACAGTGAATGCTTCTTCTCTCAAAGTTTACGACATTTTGTCATAATGTTTTCCTGGTATAAAGAAGTTGCATTCTTGAGTCTTATTTCTCAAGAAAATTGCATTTGGCTGAAAAAACTTGGCCAAATGGCTCTCGAACCATAATGTGTTGTGAAGTACAGTCCCAAGAAACTTAAAAAAGGCTTCCAGTCCAAAAAAAACTAAGCATTAAAAGTCAAATAAAAATTAGAAACACAGAATAGCCTGGGCCCTAGTATTTTGAAACAGGTTTCTGGCCTGCAACTCAAAAAAGGTTGAGACTTTAACTTAATAGGGTAGGAATGAACCATGAAAATCCTGGCTCATGTAACAAAACAGTCAGTCAGTGCCCAACCCACTATATCCTAACTACAGGGTCACGGGGGTCTGCTGAAGCCAATCCCAGCCAACACACGGCACAAGGCAGGGACAGTCCCCAGGCAGGACACCAGCCCAACGCAGGGCACACACACACACACACACACACATTTTAGGATCGCCAATGCACCTAACCTGCATGTCTTTGGACTGTGGGAGGAAGCCGGAGTACCTGGAGGAAACCCACTGTAGCAGTAGAGGTTCTGATCCACCTCTTGAAACCTCAGGTACCACTCCAAACACCAAGTAAAAGTCCAAGACTCTTTTATTCTTTTATAATACAGTGCACCAAGCACCTTCCCCTCTACACTATTCATACAATAATAAAGCACAATCAAACAATCCTCCTCTCCCAGACACTTAGCTACCCTTCCTCCCAGCTCAGCTCAGTGTCTGGGCTTTCCCAGAGTCTTTTTAAACCCCTTGACCCAGAGGTGTTCCAGCTCCACAGTCCACAAGTCCTTATCCCTTCCGGGTCAGGGTAAATAGTTCGTATCTTCACCCCGGAAGCACGTTGTTTCTTCCTGTCCCAGGTTTACGACACACTTCCAGGTTATAGGGTTATATATGAGTCCACGAGCCTCCCTACAGCGACTCCTTGTGGTCCCCAAGGTATACAACAGGGCTGTGTATAAAAACTACAAAGTCCATGAGGCCCTGCTGGAACTCGGGGCACGTCCATGCTGTCGGGAGAGCTCCTCCTGGCGGCCTTGGGGTGAGGGCCAGAAATTCTTGCCGGACATTCATCACACCACACAGACACAGGGAGAACATGCAAACTCCATGAAGGGAGGACCCTGGAAACGAACACATGTCTCCTTACTGCAAGGCAGAGCTACCACTGTACCACTGTGCCCTAACAAAATAGTTTTTTTCAGAAATAATAATAAAGTTGAATATTAAAAAAAGGATATTCAAAATTTTAAATATGAAGTATAAACTTAAAAACTAAAGACAATAGACAAAAAAAATCCAAAAATCAGAAATCAAAAATGAGAACTCACAATATCGACAAGGCCATGAGGAATCCAAGAAATAGAAGCCAAACAACATGAACAGGAGCTAATCTCTCAACAGAAGGTAGAGGTGTCTCAGGCCTTATGTATATTAGCTGTTGGATGGCCCAGAGTTGCAGTGGAATAAGCTCAATATACTGTATACAAAAGAAGACAGAAAACCAAATAGGCATTACTAAAGAATAACAAAGAAAACCAGAAATTGTGAAAAAAAAATACTTAACAAAAAAAACCCAAAAAAACACAAAAATAGAGATTAATAAAGGCACTTTTATTAACAAATGTATCAAAATAATGCACAACAAATAGCAAAACAACAATTACTGAACAAACTAAAACCGGGGAGATCAGTGGGTTACATTTTTTCCCAGACTCGATTATTTATTTAAAACCGCACTTTGCCAAGGACCTCTTATCACACTTCTCTCCCTCTCAAGTCACTAGTTGCATGGGAAGGCTCCACCCTGATCCCAACCCAGTGCAACTGGTGGAGAAGGTCCATGGCATTTGCCCTAACACTGCACTAAAGCCATAAAAGCACCAAGGAGAAAAAAAAAAACTAAAAACTGCGACAACAAAAATATCAGTAACAAATAAATAGTCCATTAAAAGTTCAAAATTCTAAATGTCATCTTCAGACTTTTAGCACCAGTTCCACTTGTTTCTCCTTCTGCTCTTTGTTCCTCACTGCCACTGGCTCATCCCACTGTTGCCACCATTTGTGATGGTCCAGGTTGTCTCCATGCTCCCTGGTTCCTTCTGGGAGACTCTTGAAATTCAGAACCATTGACAGTCATGAATTGAGATGAGCCAGGCAAATGAGGACACAGACATTTAGTAAAGGGTTTTTCCCAAAAGTGTTCAATGCTTTTATTTAAAATCCAAACAAGTGTTCAAAAAGTGCAGTGTAAACATCTTCACAAACAAATAAACAAATAATTCAATAAAGACAGTGATGTCCATGAGTTGAAATCCAGAGATAAAATCAGTGTAAATCCAACAGTTACCAGGTCCTTAATGTTCCTTCTCTATTCAGCGACAAGAACTGTACAACTCCCTCTCTGTCTCACCCATAGCCCAGGTCTTGCAGCTGGCAGATACTCTAGCAGCCGCGGTCCTCTTCACCGTCACACATCTTAGCTGAATCCATCACCATCTGCCAGACCGCTGAGAGCCGGCTGTTCTTCCATTTTTCTTCTCGCTCCATGGCGATCCCTCCCTGAAAAGGATTCCGCCACCATCGAACCCACTGCTCTGATAATTCAGTAGGGATGATCTTCCCTCAGAGCGTTGATTTTTCACTCTTCTGCAGTGCTGATGACTATTTTGTCTCCTGCTGGCTGGCTCTGCTCAGGCACCTGATGCTGCTCACTCACAGTCTTCCATTGTTCTCAGCTGAGCTTGCACACATATACACACACACACTATACTGGGATATACTGGGAAGTTTAAAAATTTCTTTTCCGATTATTAGAGTATAATCCTGATGAGCTTCTTCCCTAGTTGGTGTTTAAACAAAATTAAACAACAGTCAGCAGTAGAAAATTGCATACTTGTGCTGTTATTTGCAAACACATCCTAGTTAGTATATGCTAATATTCCTATCTTAATTTGCATTTGTAGGTGATTTGTATTAAAATGCATCCACTGTCATCATCACATCTGTCTGCGTGAAACAACTTTGTTTCCAGAACACCATTTCTTTCATTTCTTTGGTACACTTATTATTCAAGTCAAATTGTTTTGAAAGTTGAATTTTAATTGAAATATCTTGTACCAAACACCTTGTAAACATTTTTTAAAATAGTGGCAATTTTTAATGCTTTATAACTAAAAAAAGAGACATAAAATTGCTGATTAATTTACCTTTAGAAAGGTCATTTCAGCTTGTGCATTTTGTATATATTCCTTTTTTTAATATTCAGTAATGACTCCTGACAGCAAAACAGATACTTAGTACAAGTTATTTGAACATCAGCTACCTGTACAAATCTCTGCAACACCAAACACTTTATCCTGCTGTTGGAACTTATAGCAGGAAAGTCACATTTTTGTAACTGTAAAAGTAAAACAAAGAAAACAAGAAATCACTTAACTAGAACTGAATGAAAGATGAAAGGGCTTCCTAAACTAAGGTTTCCTGCCTGCCTGCCGTGAGAGTTTGCCTTCCTAAAGGGGCACCAAAGAAAATCTTCTCTTGAACACAGTTGGGAGAGGTCTATGCAAATAAAATGTGTCAATCATACTGCTGTGAAATGCCAGGGACAGTTCTCTGCACCTCTCACTGTTGTCTGGCACGTCATTCAGATGTTTCTGTATGTTGGCTATTTTCCTAACCCTCCACATCCTTAGCACCTTCAAGGGAGCATTTTGCAATGGCCAGCAGTGGCCCAGAAGAAGACCACATCATCACAAAAGAATTGGATGGCATGGCAGAGACACTTAGTAACTCATTATATACAGTTATATGAGCATCATGAACTTCACCAAGGCATGTATGTCACTAAAACTTTTTAAACCTTGGTCACTATTGGGCTACTACCATTACTAATGTCTCTATCCAAATTTAATGTTCCCCCTCCTCCCACAACTCAGACAACTCACAACCCTCCTCTTCCCCATGTTCTGTCCATACTGTACAGAACTACACATGATGCCAGTTAAATCAAGGAATTATAATCAGGAATATGAGAGAGAGAGAGAGAGAGAGATAAGGAGGTCAGAATAAACAAGCCATGGCAGTGACTGGGAGTTATGGAATCAAATTGACTGTCCAAACATGAAACGATGGTGGCCAAGAAACATAATCAGCCATTGAAAGATCATGTAACCCGACCCAAGACATAAAATAAAAATTCTTAAAAATAGAGTAACAAATTCAGTAACAGAGAAATTTAACAACTAATATCGTAAATGTTTTAGGTTGAATCCACAAACCTGAACAAACCAGAAGTCCATGGGGGTGACTTTCATACCCCTAGACTTATGATGTCAGACTATCTGTGATCCCTGATGTCACTCCTAATAACAGCATAGCAACTGGTGGAGCACATAGAGGAAACAACATGGCACAGTGAGATAACAAAAAATGATAAGCATAGAAAACAATGCATTGAATCAAATCAAAAATACATATGACCATTAGATTGCTGGATCTCAAAAAAAAAACCCATAAAAGGTATATAAATACATTTAGATAGCCAGGAACCTTCTAGAAAAAACAAAGGACAAATCATGACATATACAGCATTCATGTGGGCCTCAGCTTTAGAAACTTTTGCAAATTCCATTGAGAAGTAGTATCTTCTGAATCCGTGGTTCCATGGACCACTATTCTTCAAAACCACATGGCCTGGAATATACTTCTAGCCTACTGAGGAAGTACCTGTGTAGTATTAGTGGTGTGGCGATAATGCCTCTATATTATACAGATGCCTCACACAATGTCTACAGTCTAACATACCACATTTGAGAAGCAGTAGTAGGACTGAACACTGATGCAGCAGCAGCTGACCTTTTCTATTGGTTCTTCTCCTGGATTCCTCACTTTCCTCATCTACTCTGTGAAAGACATCTATCTACAGTTCTTATATCCAGCCATTCTCTCACTTCCACATACCTTTACTGTTCTCTCAAATTGAACTGGACTAAAATAAATTTCTCCACTAGGACCAAATCTGAGCTAAAATAAAAAAAGTGAAACTTCAGCAAACTTTACTCAAGTATTCATATATCTATGCATTGAAGATCTTTGTGAAAAATATACATCACATCATGTAACCTTCTTTGATCTAAACTTCCCTGGTCAAACTTAATGTTATCAAATAGCTCCCTGCCTACTTTTATCACCAACTCATTTGTTCACTGCCTGTAATTCTTCAAGTGGCTACCAGAGATGTCCCTTAAATAATTGACATCTCAAAAAAAAAAATTAAACTCCTTAACTCAATTTTTCTTTTTGAAAAAACTTGATTTGTATGAATTGCAATAAAATTAAAATAAAAAAAAAATTATAATTACAATATATTTTGTATTTTAAAGTTTCAATTAAACTGTACTGTCTTTGTAACCGTGCATAACTCAAATGAAATAAAAGCACTGTACATTTGAATAATAAAAAAAAAAAATTAAAAAGTGACAACAAAGAAAATTCTTGAGTAAACACTGCTCGTGGATATTTTCCCCACACATCTATCCAGCTGGATGATCAGTCTTCACCAGAGTCCGACATCCACACATCATGACATGAAAATGCAAATAAAATGGAATGAAAGGCACCATGGGTGAACGAGACATGAGACAGCCACCTTGAACTAAGTAGTGTAAGGTCTACATTTTACTGGTCATAGTGGTTTTATTTAATTGTACAAGTTACAACTCACTAAAACAAAATACTATGTCTTTGTCAAATGAGATCAGCTACCAGTTCTTCTACAGCATAAGCATAGAATTTAAAATACTTACTATGAGGTTATCACTCAAAGATCTTAAGATATTTAAAATGTAGTGAATTTTTAAAGGGTGGAATGGTGGTGCAGTGGTTAGTGCTTCTGCCTTGCAGTTAGGAGATCCAGGTTCACTTCCCGGGTCCTCCCTGCATGGAGTTTGCATGTTCTCCGTGTCTGTGTGGGTTTCCTCCCACAGTCCAAAGATTTGAAGGTTAGGTGCATTGGCGATCCTAAATTGTCCCTGGTGTGTGCTTGGTGTCTGTGTGTGTGCGCCCTGCGGTGGGCTGGCGCCTTGCCCAGGGTTTGTTTCCTGCCTTGCACCCTGTGTTGGCTGGGATTGGCTACAGCAGACCCCTGTGACCCTGTAGTTAGGATTTAGCAGGTTGGATAATTGATGGATGAATTGTTAAGAATGCTCAACTAATGTAAGTGGTCTTCATAAAGTTTTTTTTTTCTAATTTCAATATAAACTCAAATTTTCAAATCTTGTTATGATTTGTAGGTTACATATTGTAAGCACATAAGAAATCTGACAAACAAGAGAAGCCATCAAGCTTTTTGTTTAGCTATGCTGTCCCAATATCTCATCCAGGCACAATGTGAAGGTTATGAAGGCAACTTCAACTTCATGACTTGGTATTTTGCTTCAGATTCCCACAGCTCTTTGTAAGAAGAAATGCTTTCTGGCTTTAGCCTTAAATATGCTTCACCAATGCATTTTAGAATTCTGAAGACTTGAATTAACTAATTAACTTCCCACACAGCCTCCTCTGCTTGAAACTAAAGAATTATATCTCCCGAGACTCATGTGGTTGCTCACCTCTGTGCAGCTTCAGGTTCTGCAGTTACAGGATATCGAATTATGAACTCAGATTTCCAACATGAAGCACAAGGGAGATAGCAACAAGTTCATCTAGACAAAGTAGCTTTGTCTGGTATCTAGTAAAACACTAGAATGAAAGATGTAAATCATAAGATAATGAGATAACAGAGAAAAATGAAAAAAAGAAAGTCTCAATAATGTATTTTACAGACTGAGCATAACATCTCTTGATTTAAATTCAACTGCACAAAAATAGAGAATCATGTAGGGCATGGGAGGTGTCACAAGTCAGGCAAGCTGCAGAAGTGTGGTTAGCACTGACACCTGTGCAGCTTTGAACAGTGAGGGCAGCAGCATGTGAAGCTGACCTTCCATCTCCTTCATGAGACTGTTGCTGTCATATTAAATACTAAAGGTCTTTGTGGAATTGTGGTATTTCACATTTTTTTGTTGGGGCATTACAAGCAGCCCATTGCCATACTAACTACAGGTTAGTAGCTGTGAAGTGATGCGATGTGTTCCACAGATACATAAATGCCAGCAAGCACTAAACTGAATAGCTCTGTGTATTTAGGGAATCCATCCAATTTCTACTTGGAGATGAGGACACTGAAGTCGCATTTTAATGCCACATGCGAATGCAATTTGGGCTAACTTGTATACAAATACAATCTATATATGAAACACACTATAAAAGGAGTCTTTTGAGAAAACTAACAGTCGTTTCATGCTGTGTGTAACAAGTTATGAATATATTTTACCTTATGTTTGACACACGTACTAGTTTGATTTTTAGTAAATTAGATTTTTGTTTTGGTGCTTATAGAATTACTAGCTATACTCTGTGACTTCGCCCATATAGTAATGAAACAGGACAAACTTTAAAAATCAATAGACATTGGCACTATATCTGATCGTGTTCAGCTGTGACGGGAAAGCGTTCCCAGCCTGGGGAGAAAAGCACACGGCCATGATATCTCATGCAATCAGCAGCTACCCTTCATAACAGATGGAGCTCTGATCTCTCTCTCAAAAACGTCAAACGTTACTCCTTAACAATCTGCAGATGATAATGTCTGTTGAACAAACACGTATCGCTAGCTAAGCAGAGGCAAGGTGCACTCCAAAACGTGGCGAGACGTAGACTAACTCGAACAGAGGCTGGCGAGTAATTGAGGAAGGCCCGGCCCCTTGCTCTTGGCACACAGCTACTCTGTTTGATTTGCAATAAATACATCGGTACCGCAAGCGAACTATGGTACTTAGCGCGATGAGAGAAGTCGCAAAATCAACCTTAAATTTCTAGGAAAGTATAGAAAACAACCAAATCTACATCTGTTAAGTAATTCTCTCGTGAAAAGCAGACAGACATACAGTCAGAACGCGCTTGGACCACAATTTTTAAAACAGTTTCTTAGCGAGCACCTATCGGCCAAGGGTTGCCTAGATTCCAATTTTCAAGTCCCAAGTCCTCATGGTGATAGATAGATAAAAAAGCAATATTAAATTAAAGAGTGATAACAATGAAGGTATAACAGACAGACAATAACTTTGTATAATGTTAACGTTGACCCCCCCGGGTGGAATTGAAGAGTCGCATAGTGTCAGGGAGGAACGATCTCCTCAGTCTGTCTGTGGAGCAGGACTGTGACAGCAGTCTGTTGCTGAAGCTGCTCCTCTGTCTGGAGATGATCCTGTTCAGTGGATGCGTTGGATTCTCCATGATTGACAGGAGCCTGCTCAGTGCCCGTCGCTCTACCACAGATGTCAAACTGTCCAGCTCCGTACCTACAATAGAGTCTGCCTTCCTCAGTTTGTCCAGGCGTGAGGCACCCTTCTTTATGCTGCCTCCACAGCACACCACCGCGTGGAAGGGGCACTCGCCACAACCGTCTGATAGAACATCTGCAGCATCTTATTGCAGATGTTGAAGGATGCCAATCTTCTAAGGAAGTATAGTCGGCTCTGTCCTCTCTTGCACACATGATATCCAATATGGTGTTCTACAAGGCTCTATCCTGGGTCCCCTGCTCTTCTCAATCTATATGCTTCCGTTAGGTCACATTATCTTAGGGCACAATGTGAGCTACCACAGCTATGCTGATGACACACAGCTGTACTTATCAATAGCACCTGATGAGCCCGATTCTCTGGATTAACTAACACAATGTCTGACTTGTATCTCAGAATGGATGAATAGTAACTTTCTCAAGTTAAGTAAAGAGAAAACTGAAATCTTAGTGATTGGCAATAATGGATACAATGAGGCTATTAGAAATAAACTGGACACATTAGAATTAAAAGTCAAGATGGAGGTAAAAAGCTTAGGGGTAATTGTTGACTGTAATCTGAATTTTAAATCGCATTCTAATCAGATCACTAGGACAGAATTTTTTCACTTAAGAAATATAGCTAAAGTTAGACCTCTTATATCACTGAAAGATGCTGAGAAATTAGTTCACGTAACGCACTCCTCTCAGGAATACCCAAAAAAGACATAAATCGTTTGCAACTAGTGCAGAATGCAGCTGTTAGAATCCTAACAAGGAAAAGAAAATCCGAGCACATTTCTCCAGTTTTGATGTCACTACACTGGTTACCTGTGTCATTCAGGATTGACTTTAAAATTCTGTTTATGGTTTATAAAGCCTTAAAAATCTCACCCCATCTTATATATTGGAATGTCTGACACCTTATATTCCAAATCGTAACCTCAGATCCTCACATGAGTGTCTCCTTAGAATTCCAAGAACAAAACTTAAAAGTGGTGAGGCGGCCTTCTGCTGTTATGCACCTAAAATCTGGAATAGCCTGCCAATAGGAATTTGCCAGGCTAATACGGTAGAGCACTTTAAAACACTGCTGAAAACACATTACTTTAACATGGCCTTTTCATAACTTCACTTTAACTTAATCCTGATACTCTGTATGTTCAATTCATCATAATAACTATTCATGGTGGCTCTAAAATTCGTACTGACCCCTACTCTCTCTTCTGTTTCTTTATCCGGTTTCTTTGTGGTGGCGGCCTGCACCACCACCACCTACTCAAAGTATCATGATGCTCCAACAATGATGGATGGATTAAAAGCCAGAAGTCTACATGACCATCACCATCAAGTCCTTCCATGAGAACCCTTAATCCTAGTTGACTTTTTCATTTATGTGAGGTAGAATGCCCAGAGGGGACTGGGCAGTCTAATGGTCTGGAATCCCTAAAGATTTTATTTTTTTCTCCAGCCGTCTGGAGTTTTTTTTTTTGTTTATTCTGTCCACCCTGGCCATTGGACCTTACTCTTATTCTATGTTAATTAATGTTAACTTATTTTCTTTTGTTACTGTGTTTTTTATTTTTCTATTCTTCATTATGTAAAGCACTTTGAGCTACTTTTGTATGAAAATGTGCTATATAAATAAATGTTGTTGTTGTTGTTGCACAGAGCATCAGTATTGGCAGTCCAGTCCAGTTCATCATCCAGCTGCACTCCCAGGTATTTATAGGTCTGCGCCCTCTGCACACAGTCACCTCTAAACTCCACCACCAGCTCCTTGGTTATGCTGGTGTTCAGGTGTAAGTGGTTTGAGTCGCACCATTTAACAAAATCCTTGATTAGCTTCCTGTACTCCTCCTCCTGCCCTCTCCTGATGCAGCCCACAATAGCAGTGTCGTCAGTGAAACTTTGCACGTGGCATTACTCCAAGTTGTATTGGAAGTCCGATTTATATAGGCTGATCAGGCGCTCCTGTGTTGCTGACCTCAATGTCAGACCTGCAGTTCCCGAGATGCACATACTGAGGTCTGTCTGTAAGATAGTCCATGATCCATGCCAGGCTCAGGTTGAAGATGCGCTGTAGAGCACTACCCAGCTCCAACGCACAGGCCTTCAGCAGTCATGGCGATGTTCCATCTGGACCCGCTGCTTTGCTGGCACAAAGTCTGCTCAGCTCTCTGCTTACCTGGGCTGCTGTAATTGTGGGTGGAGATGTCTCTCGTATGCTGGTTTCAGCAGAAGGATGGGTGGAGGGTGCAGTACTCCGAGGTGAAAGTGGGTTAGGGTAGTCAAACCTGTTAAAGAAGTTCTTCATCTGGTTTGCTCTCTCCACGCCTCTCTGGATGGTGGCACCCTGCTTCTAGCTGCAGCCAGTGCTGATCTTCATCCCATCCCACACTTTATTCATGCTGTTATTCTGCAACTTCTGCTCCAGCTTTTTCTTGTACTTCTCCTTCGTTGCCCTGAGCTGGACTAAGCTGCACGCGCTTGAGCTCATGCTGATCACTGCCTTTAAAAGCTCTTTTCTTTTCTTTTTGACCCCTCTTAAAGAATGGAGCTTACTGTGTTGTGTTGAAGGCGTGGCAGGTCTGAACACACACACCAGTGTCCCCAAAGCCAACCCATCAGACGGTTTAAGGTGCGTGGCGCCTGGTAAAGAAAGCCGGCATCTGTGTTTGTAATTGAGTTACAGATGGTGAATCCTGTATTCTTAGTAAATAAGGTTTACTTACTTACACTTGATCGCATTATAGCCCTTGGCTCGAGTTGAAATTGAAAAGTTCGAGTTCGAGTTGAAATTGAAAAGTTGCCCAGGGTACGGTGCGAGGCCTGAATGGTCTGGATAACCTTGCCAGTTATATTTAACGAGTAGCCGACCAATAGGTGTTGTCAGTGGACCTAAAGGCGAGGTAGGGTTAAGCACAGCTGAGTTATAGAAGGAGCAGTTGGTTTACTTGACGCCTTTGTAAATATATTCTTTTTTTATATGTATCTCCGAGTGATGGTTTTGGTGGCGGTATATGTACTTATTTGGTTTTGGGATAGTTTCTCTTTTGGGATTGGTGCAGTTATTTTAACTTTTTGTATATACACACAATTTTTAGTAATTTTTTTTCTTTATTTTTTTCCCCTTTTGAGGAGCTTCCTATATATATACAGTATATATATATTTTTATATACAGTATATATATATTTTTAGTTCATTTTTGAGCACCACTTAGATAATGCAGCTTAAATCTCAATGAAGTCCAATTGATGGTGATTTTGATTGATGGCGGTTTGATGATTTAAAGACTGTGGAGATCACATCGCTATGGATCAGAGATAAAGATACCTGTCATGTAGTTTATTTGTTATGGAATTATTAAGTTCCATAAAACAACTTTTATTTTTCATAATTGTTCTTTGTGGAAAGATACTTTTTTACTCCAGACTTTTCTAAGCAAAGTCACCGATGTCCAACTAAAGCCAATGTCACATTACACAACTTCTAACCATAGGGTATGTCAGGCTTACCTTTTGCAATTGCTGATCTTGTCGTTGAACCATTTCAATTTACATGACTGAAAATCGATGGGTATGTCAAATTACCTGACTGCATGATGACTTCTGAGCACAGTCCTACTTGCCTCTTTTTGTGACAGCCATTAATGTGCTGCCTGACAGAACCGGTGCTGAACGAAGGGTTAACAGGTACAGAGAGTTCAGCTGCAATCACTGTCCTATTTTTCTCATTCTTTTGTGATACATGAGACATCAGACAGATGAGCTTGTCTTCTGTTTAGGAGGTCTAAAGCCCCCATGTTCTACATTTCTTGTTGCTGCATTATGTGTATTGAACTTTTGAATGAGTATTCATTGGTTGTCAGCTATCATGCACAGACAGCCTGCTCCCACCGCTAAAGACAAAATCAAACCGGTTTGATTTTATCGGTGGGGATCATGGAGTAGTTGGACTGAGTCCCTGGGAGAATCAAGCTGTGTGACTGATGATCATGAGAACGACTGAAAGTTGCTGGAAAAGTTATGTAATGTGAAATGGCCTTCAGTTATATGCCTAGTTAAATGTAAGTGTACAGTGGTTGGTGTGTGACTACTTTTGAGAGATTAACTTCATTTTTATGCATAAAGTGTATGCACTTGGTGACTATAACCAAACTTTCACAGTATTCAGGCAACAATTGTCATGTTTTAGCCATGGTCTTAACCCTGGCCTAAATGTAATTTAGTTTCTTTTTGTCTAGTTTGTTCTTAAATTATTATCATGTATATTTTTCTTTTTGTCTGTTTGTAAGCTGTGTTTTGAATATTGTTTTGCTTTATATGCATTTTAATTTTTGTGTTTTTGTGTTTAGTTATATGTACTGCCTACTTTATATAGAGTTTTCTAGAGGTTGGGCCACTATCAGCCTATTTTTACAGGGATAAACAATAGTTTTTTAAAAGAAAAAAAATTGCCAGCAAAATATTACAGGAAATGATGAAAGCCTGTCAAATGACTAGAAAAGAAGCAGAAGCAGAAGGAGAAGGTGATTTACAGTATTACAATCAGATGGTTAGGACCACAGCGTGCTGTAGGAGAAGCATCTTTATAGTGAGTACTTTTATGGTTCTTATGTTTTATGATTCTTTGCTGTGTTTGCTTTGTGAGTTTTTGCACTTAGACTGTAAACTGGATTTGTGTGCTTCAGGTTGCCGTTTAGCAAAACTCATGTTTTTCTGGGGGTCTGTCAAGTTTATTGTTGTTTCATGTTAAAATATTTTAAAAAGCCAGAGTTGACATTGTTTCACACTCTCTTTATTAATTTGTAGCTTCTGATTATTAAGGACTAGCAAAATACCCGCGCTTTGTTGTGGAGAAGCAGTGTGTTAAAGAAGTAATGAAAAAGAAAAGGAAACATTTTGAAAATAACGTAACATGATTGTCAATGTAATTGTTTTGTGACTGTTATGAGTGTTGCTGTCATATATATATATATATATATATATATACACACACACACACACACACATATAAACATATATACACATTCATACATATCAACATATACACATATACATCCACATACACATATATATATATATATATACACACAAATACATATATATACTGCTCAAAAGAATTAAAGGAACACTTTTTAATCAGAGTATAGCATAAAGTCAATGAAACTTATGGGATATTAATCTGGTCAGTTAAGTAGCAGAGGGGGTTGTTAATCAGTTTCAGCTGCTGTGGTGTTAATGAAATTAACAACAGATGCACTAGAGGGGCAACAATGAGATGACCCCAAAACAGGAATGGTTTAACAGGTGGAGGCCACTGACATTTTTCCCTCCTCATCTTTTCTCACTGTTTCTTCACTAGTTTTGCATTTGGCTACAGTCAGTGTCACTACTGGTAGCATGAGGCGATACCTGGACCCTACAGAGGTTGCACAGGTAGTCCAACTTCTCCAGGATGGCACATCAATACGTGTCATTGCCAGAAGGTTTGCTGTGTCTCCCTGCACAGTCTCAAGGGCATGGAGGAGATTCTAGGAGACAAGCAGTTACTCTAGGAGAGCTGGAGAGGGCCATAGAAGGTCCATAACCCATCAGCAGGACCAGTATCTGCTCCTTTGGGCAAGGAGGAACAGGATGAGCACTTCCAGAGCCCTACAAAATGACCTCCAGCAGGCCACTGGTGTGAATGTCTCTGACCAAACAACCAGAAAGACTTCATGAGGGTGACCCAAGGGCCCCATGTCCTCTAATGGGCCCTGAGCTCACTGCCCAGCAGCATGCAGCTCGATTGGCATTCGCCATAGAATACCAGAATTGGCAGATGCACCACTGGTGCCCTGTGCTTTTACAGATGAGAGCAGGTTCACCCTGAGCACGTGACAGAAGTGAAAGGGTCTGGAGAAGCCATGGAGAACATTATGCTGCCTGTAACATCATTCAGCATGAGCAGTTTGGTGGTGGGTTAATGATTGTCTGGGGAGGCATATCCATGGAGGGTCACACAGACCGCTACAGGCTTGACAAAGGCACCTTGGCTGCCATTAGGTATCAGGATGAAATCCTTGGACCCATTGTCAGATCCTATGCTGGTACAGTGGCTCCTGGTGCACGACAATTCCTGGCCTCATGTGGTGAGAGTATGCAGGCAGTTCCTGGAAGATGAAGGAATTGATACCATTGACTGGCCACCACACTTTCCTGACCTAAATCCAATAGAACACCTCTGGGACATTATGTTTTGGTCCATTCAATGCCACCAGGTTGCACCTCAGACTGTCCAGGAGCTCAGTGATGCCCTGGTCCAGATCTGGGAGGAGATCCCCCACAACATTACTGTCATCTTAGAAGCATGCACCGATGTTGTCAGGCATGTATACAAGAACACAGGGGCCATACAAAGTGCTGCGCACAATTTTGAGTTGCTGCAATTAAATTTTGGCAAAATGGACTAGCTTGCCACATAATTTTTTCACTCTGATTTTTGGGGCGTCTTTGAATTCAGGGCTCTGTAGGTTGATGATTTTCATTTCCATCAAACGATGTGGCATCCTTTCGTTCCTAACACATTACCCAAGGAGGATTTCTTTTTCCCATTGAGATCTGATGTGTTTTCAAAGTGTTCCTTTAATTTTTTTGAGCAGTTTATATATACATACACACACACATATATAAACATATATATACATATACACATATACATATATACATATACATACATATCTGCACATACATATACAGTATACATACATATACATATATATATATATATATATATATATATATATATATATACACATACATCCACATATATACATATATATATATATACACATATCTACATATATACACACATATATACAGTATATACCCTTTGGGGTGTGAGCAATTGTTGCAGAATCCATCGAGGAAGAAAATGAAAAACATTATTTGTACAAAGTCTTAATTTATTTATCCATTCCTAAATAATTAAATGGGTAGGCTATTTCGTATCAGTGCAATACGCTGCTTGTTAAAACAGATGACTTCCGCTTTTACGTGCACTTAGTGCAGTGTGAGTATTATGAACTATCGTATGTGTTGAAGTTCTATTTAAATTTTAAATATACAGTAAGTAATTTTTATTTAGTTGACAGAAATATCTTTGTTAGGAATGTAAGTTAAATTTAGTCATCATTGTATAAAGATATTCCTACATTCCTACCAAAGATATTTCTGTCGATTAAAAAGAACCTACTTATATCCAAATAGAACTTGAAAAGATATATTTTTTCGAATCTGAGCGCGCATTTTAGATTGACTTGATGCACAGCACATCGAGCCTGTGAGCTATTAAGTAATGTTGAACCAAGTCGGCACTACAGTGTTCCCAGCTCCGTCTACATGCGGCTCGAACCTTGTGCATGTTTGGTAACACATAGCTGTGTGAGAAGCTCTTCTCAGTGATAAAGACTAACAAAACAGCACACAGGAGTCGCCTCACTGATGAGCACCTGCAATCCATCCTGAGAATCTCCACAACACAGAACCTCACAGCAAACAGAAACGAACTTGTTGCCAAAAAAAGATGCCAGGCGTCCAGCTCTGATAAAATGACATATGAGCAAAGACAACTGAATGATTTGATTTGTTATTGCTGAAAAGAACAAATTTTATTTATATTTCCAGGGTTTGTTATGCACCATGTTCATATTTGAATTTGTATAATTTTGACAGGATATATTTTTATGGAAAGCAAAATCTTTTGGGATATTTAAAATTTAAGTTTATTTTTTATATAAAATTACATAAGAGTAAAGAAATTTGAATGTTTGTTCTTTTAACGTTTACTTTATTTCTAACTTGTATAATTTAGACAGGATATATTTTTATGGAGAGCAAAATATTATAAGTTATTTAAGGTTTGAGTTGATTTATTCCGGAATAATATTCTATCGACTAAATAAAAATTCCTTCTATTTAAAATTTAAATAGAACTTGAACAGAAACAATAGTTCATAATATCCAGGCAGACTTGCACGTAAGAGCGGGAGTCATCCGTTTTAACAAGCAGCGTATTGCACTGATACGAAATAGCCTGCCCATTTCATTATTTAGGAATGGATAAATAAATTAAGATTTTGTACAAATAATGTTTTTCATTTTTCTTCCTTCATGGATTTTGGCACCTTCAGAAACAGTTGCTCGCACCCCAAAGACTCTATATATGTATATATATATATATATATATATATATATATATATATATATATATATATATATATATATATACCAAGAATACCAGCAGGAGAAGTAGTGTGTTAAAGAAGGTACGAAAAGAAAAGGAAAAATTTTAAAAATAACGTAACATGATTGTTAATGTAATTGTTTTGTCATTGATATGAGTGTTGTTCTCATATCTATCTATCTATCTATCTATCTATATATATATATATATATATATATATATATATATATATATATACCAGCTTGGCAGCGGAGAAGTAGTGTGTTAAAGAAGTTATGAAAAGAAAAGGAAACATTTTAAAAATAATGTAACATGATTGTCAAAGTAATTGTTTTGTGTATTTGGCGGCAGCGTCACAAAGTTATTTTCGTCTAGCTGCATCAGAAAATGTACCACAACGTCTGACACGCCTCCTTTTTGCTGTTTTCTCACAGCTTGGATTGCTGCTGTCATATATATATATATACAGTGGTGTGAAAAACTATATGCCCCCTTCCTGATTTCTTATTCTTTTGCATGTTTGTCACACAAAATGTTTCTGATCATTAAACACATTTAACCATTAGTCAAATATAACACAAGTAAACACAAAATGCAGTTTTTAAATGATGGTTTTATTATTTAGGGAGAAAAAATCCAAACCTACATGGCCCTGTGTGAAAAAGTAATTGCCCCCTGAACCTAATAACTGGTTGGGCCACCCTTAGCAGCAATGACTGCAATCAAGCGTTTGCGATAACTTGCAATGAGTCGTTTACAGCGCTCTGGAGGAATTTTGGCTCACTCATCTTTGCAGAATTGTTGTAATTCAGCTTTATTTGAGGGTTTTCTAGCATGAACCGCCTTTTTAAGGTCATGCCATAGCATCTCAATTGGATTCAGGTCAGGACTTTGACTAGGCCACTCCAAAGTCTTCATTTTGTTTTTCTTCAGCCATTCAGAGGTGGATTTGCTAGTGTGTTTTGGGCCATTGTCCTGTTGCAGCACCCAAGATCGCTTCAGCTTGAGTTGACGAACAGATGGCCGGACATTCTCCTTCAGGATTTTTTGGTAGATAGTAGAATTCATGGTTCCATCTATCACAGCAAGCCTTCCAGGTCCTGAAGCAGCAAAACAACCCCAGAGCATCACACTACCACCACCATATTTTACTGTTGGCATGATGTTCTTTTTCTGAAATGCTGTGTTCCTTTTACGCCAGATGTAACAGGACATTTGCCTTCCAAAAGTTCAACTTTTGTCTCATCAGTCCACAAGGTATTTTCCCAAAAGTCTTGGCAATCATTGAGATGTTTCTTAGCAAAATTGAGACGAGCCCTAATGTTCTTTTGCTTAACAGTGGTTTGCGTCTTGGAAATCTGCCATGCAGGCCGTTTTTGCCCAGTCTCTTTCTTATGGTGGAGTCGTGAACACTGACCTTAATTGAGGCAAGTAAGGCCTGCAGTTCTTTAGACGTTGTCCTGGGGTCTATTGTGACCTCTCGGATGAGTCGTCTCTGCGCTCTTGGGGTAATTTTGGTCGACCGGCCACTCCTGGGAAGGTTCACCACTGTTCCATGTTTTTGCCATTTGTGGATAATGGCTCTCACTGTGGTTCGCTGGAGTCCCAAAGCTTTAGAAATGGCTTTATAACCTTTACCAGACTGATAGATCTCAATTACTTCTGTTCTCATTTGTTCCTGAATTTCTTTGGATCTTGGCATGATGTCTAGCTTTTGATGTGCTTTTGGTCTACTTCTCTGTGTCAGGCAGCTCCTATTTACGTGATTTCTTGATTGAAACAGGTGTGGCAGTAATCAGGCCTGGGGTGGCTACGAAATTGAACTCAGGTGTGATACACCACAGTTAGGTTATTTTTTTAACAAGGGGGCAATTACTTTTTCACACAGGGCCATGTAGGTTTGGATTTTTTCTCTCTAAATAATAAAAACCATCATTTAAAATCTGCATTTTGTGTTTACTTGTGTTATATTTGACTAATGGTTAAATGTGTTTGATGATCAGAAACATTTTGTGTGACAAACATGCAAAAGAATAAGAAATCAGGAAGGGGGCAAATAGTTTTTCATACCACTGTATATATATATATACACACACACACACATATATATATATATATATATATATATATATATATATATATATATATATATATACACATACATATCTTCATATCTACATATCTATATACATATCTACATATACACATATATATATATACATACCTATCTACATCATATATACACACACACAAATTATATATATGTGTGTATGTATGTATGTATGTATGTATGTATGTATGTGTGTGTGTGTGTGTGTGTGTGTATATATATATATATATATACACATACATACATATATATACACATACATATACTTGTGTGTATAGCTTTTATATATGTGTGTGTATAGCTTTGGTCACTGAGTGCAAGTGAGAAATAATAAAATATAGTCTATAAGTTATTAAACAGTAAAACATTAACGTTTTAAGAAGTACAGGTACATTGAGCACTACTGGAGTGGTTGCGGGTAAACTACATTTTAAAGACTGTGTAACACAACAGGTAAGTAACTAACAGCAGCTAAAATGTATATGGATCATCTCTCGGTAGTAGATCCCTTTTGAAAGGCGCTACACGAAGGCTGTGGTATAGAAATTACATTTTCTATGTGAACGTTCAAATTTGTGCCTCTGGTAATGTGCCTTACCGGCATTTAAAGAAAATTAGTTTTGTGTCCTCTGCAGTGTTAAGCGAGAAAGGCTTTGGTTTGGGATCAAAGGAAAAAGGTGTAAAGAAAGGAAAGTTGCCTTTTTCTTTTATATAGTATAGAGAGATGTGTTCGCTGACGTTATGATTGGCTTTTGGGGACAGTCGCGGTGGGTCTTGTGTAGACTGGTGAGACGTCCCTGCCATTAATCGGCTGTGATGGCACGTGCAAAAGAAAGTGTGAATTGCCTTAATATTATTTTGCCGTGGTGTAGAAAAGGGGTCCCGTGTTTGCACTTGTCTGGGCTATAGCGCAGGGGGAGGATGAAAAAAATTAAAAGTGCTCACTTTGACTTAAGGCAGAAGCGCAGTCAGCGTCTCAAAGGCCGGCACAGCTATGCACGCTGGCTGCTCGACTTTTGCTGGGCAGGAGACCACAGTTTTGCAGACTCGTTCATGATATCAAAAGTCTCAGCGATCTTTGGAGGTCATTCATATATTATATGATATATATATATATATATCAAAATACCCGCGCCTCACAGCGGAGAAGTAGTGTGTTAAAGAAGTAATGAAAAGAAAAGGAAACATTTTAATAATAACGCCATGATTGACATTGTCATGAGTGTTGCTGTCATATATATGCCTGCCTAAATAAGTCACCCTCGCTTTGCTCTTACTTTTTTACCGTTCATTTAATCATGGCTAGTGGCGGAAAAATTATAAAATGGAAGGAGGATGGCTTTACCAAAACAATTATTGATGGCGAATCGATTATTTATAAAGCTTGAATTGGTGATCTGTTTTTCTGTGTTAACCTCATATTTTTTCATACTTCTTCTCAAACTAAGGTGGTGCGAGGGTAAAATGAATTGGGATGCGCTGATCAATGTAATCTGCTTGTAATGCAAAGTGTGATTAAATGCATTATTTTTTAACGCGTTATGGAGCACATGCATCGAAGCTTCTCAGCTGTGCTTGTGCTAAGAAAAGGAAAGTTTTTAAAAATAACGTAACACGATTGTCAATGTGACCTTTTGTAAGTAGTGCCTGGAGGATTCAGTGTGTAGAAACTCTAGAGACAGCGTGTGTATTAACTTGTGGATTTTTCTGTGAGTATTTGGTGGCAGTCTGACAAAGTTGCTTCGAAGACGGCGTTAGCGAGCTCAGCTCAGAGCGAAATTAGATGAATGGGAGGGATATGATGACGTGACTCCCCACCGCCTTAACTGTCAATCCCCACAAACACAGTCTCGAATTTGCATTAGCACACCCTTCACCTACAATTTTAACTTAGTTACAAAGTGATCAAAACTCTCGTTTATATCCTCGTCCTCTCATTAAACTTGTATCCCGCATTCCCTGTGGGCATGTGAAACGCCAGCGTAGCCTGTCTATGAACTTAATTTAAAGTTTAGGTTTACACCTTGCTTTCTTTTCGAGGTAGCATCACTCATGAATATGGTAGTATATGTCACTCGCTCGCTTCTTATTGTTTCGCTGCCTTCTCAATTATATAATGCATGTTTTCTTAAGCGCTTTTTGGAGGTCTTCCTGGTTTTCTACGCACTGCGTTGACAGTCAGTTCACGTGATTACGTGGGAGGCGTGATGATGTCACACGAAACTCCGCCCCCTGTCATTCCAGCTCAACTCCATTACAGATAATGGAGAAAATACCTTCCAGTTATGACCATTAGGCGTAGAATTTCGAAATGAAACCTGTCCAACTTTTGTAAGTAAGCTGTAAGGAATGAGCCTGCCAAATTTCAGCCTTCTACCTACACGGGAAGTTGGAGAATTAGTGATGAGTGAGTGAGTGAGTGAGTGAGTGTGAGTGAGTGAGTGAGTGAGCCTTTTATTAGTATAGATATATATTTATATATATATATTAGTATAGATATATATATATATATATATATATATATATATATATATATATATATATATATATATATAGTGGTACCTCGGTATACGTCTGCTTTGAAATAAGTCCAACTTGGTATACGTCCTGTTTAGAGGCGAAATATTTTGCTTGGTATACGACCTTTGTTTGGAATACGACTCGTGTGCTAGAACAACACGTGTGGTATACCGCACGCTTCAAAAAAAGGGCCAACTTTTAACCTGTACAGTAATCCCTCGCTATATCGTGCTTCGACTTTCGCAGCTTCACTCTATCGTGGATTTTATATGAAAGCATAACTAAATATATAATGCGGATTTTTCGCTGCTTCGCGGGTTCTGTGGACAATGTGTCTTTTTACTTCCTGTACATGCTTCCTCAGTTGGTTTACCCAGTTGATTTCATACAAGGGGCGCTATTAGCGGATGACTGAGAAGCTAACCAATCAGAGCACGCAGTTAAGTTCTCCTGACAGAGAAGTTAACCAATCAGAGCACGCAGTTAAGTTCCTGAGTGCTGAATGCAGTGTTAACCAGGAAGTGTCGTCTCGCTCATTCAGCATCAACGTGTTTCGCTGTGTAAAGAGTTAACTTTTGTGCTCTTTTGTGTTTATCTTTGTGCATAGTCAAGCCCTTCATTATGGCTCCAAAACGATCTGCTACTGCTTCAGGGGCCGTGCCCAAGTGCAAACGGAAGATGTTAATGATTGCCGAAAGGTAAACGTTTTGGATTTGTTGAAGGCTACGATTCTTTTTATTTAAAAAGTAGGAAAGGAATATAAGATCTACAGCCTTTTTAACAGGGTGCAAAACGAGTTGTAAGTGGATGTAATAAGGCAGTAGTCTGGATGGAATCTGCTTTAGGGATTTGGATTGAAGACTGCCAGAAGAAGAACAACTGCAGTGCTTCACAATTGCCTGAAGAGGCTCCTTTAAGGGCTGTAACGCTCTCCTTTGTTGTGCAGTAAAATTAAACTCATTGTTATCGGACAAGTAATTTTCATTTATTTCATCTAATTGCTTTTGTATTTATGTATTTTAGTATTAAGCAGTGTTTAAATTATTTTATACAAGCCCATCAATTTATAATATGCCAATAACAATAGGATTTTTTTTTCATGGGAACGAATTAATCATTTTCCCATTATTTCTTATGGGAAAAATTTGTTTTGTACAAGTCCTGTTTGGTATAAGTCCAAGGATCTGGAACGGATTAAGGACGTATACCAAGGTACCATTGTATATATATTGAGAACGGGAAGTTGGAGAATTAGTGATGAGTGAGTCAGTGAATCAGTGAGTGAGTGAGTCAATCAGTCAGTCAGTGAGGGCTTTGCCTTTTATTAGTATAGATTGTTTTCATACTACATTTCTTATTTGTTTGTGCCTGTGTAGGATGAAGCCTACTTATGGTTTAGGGAAATATCCTTTTTGAATGTTGGGCCTCAGAGTTTGAGATAAAGCCTCATTGTTTTTCACACTTGTTATACAGGGCCTCTGAAGCTTCAGATAGCTTAGTGCTTTATAGTTGATTGTGTTTTTCATCTTAGTTAGCAGTCAACTCCCACCACAAGTGATACAAATGTAAAATGATCCTAAATTTAACAAAAGCTTGTTTGGTCTTATTTATTTAATTTAAATACTGTATAAATACTATAAAAATGTACAATAGAGTCCAGCAACAGCACAGACCTCTCCAATAGTGTGGCAAACATCCAGTAGGATAATCTTATAATCTAAATAAACATATGATAGATCACAGTTATCAGTGTTCTCTCAGAAGTATTTTGACTACTGTCATACACACAAATGTGGCAATTTATAAAAGTTACACTTTACAAAAATGGTGAAAACTAGAGAACTATAATAATAATAATAATAGTAATAATAATAATAATAATAATAATAATAATAATAATAATAATAATAATAATAATTTTGACATTTATATAGTGCTTTTCTCACTACTAAAAGCACTCAGCAATTGCAGGTTAAGGGCCTTGGTAAATGCTAAATGAAATTGGTCTGCTCTGTGACAAAGAGAAATGTATTATTTGTGTATCCATTATTACATCAAGCAAGACTGGGATCAAGTAAGAGTGGTGATCTTAGGACTTTCACTGTGCACTTCCAGGCCTCAAGACATAGCACCTGGTGATGAACTTTGACAAGTTTCATTACTATATCTGTTCTATGTCCAAAGTCACTGCAATTCTTCCCCTAACCTTGTTTAACCCTTACATGAGACCCTAACTTTAACAACCACCTCTTGAAATTCTTAGACAAGTAAAATGTATATACTGTGTATATATGGACTGGGAAATGCTACACTTTTGCAACATGGATTAGTTTCAGAGAAACCACACTTACAAGAAAACAGCACTTACACAACTGAGGGAACAGCTGGTTTAACACACAACTCTCATATCTCATGGCAATAAAGTCTTTAAAAGTATTGTTCTTACTAATGAAATTAGGCTTTACTCGACCTATGGGGCTTTTGTCTACCTGCTCAATCTCGAATGTAGTATGAGCTCTGTGAAGATGCTTTTAAATATTTGTGTGAGATGACTATAATGGACTGCAGTGGGTTGGCACCCTGCCCAGGATTGGTTACTGCCTTGTGCCCTGTGTTGGCTGAGATTGGCTCAAGCAGACCCCCGTGACCCTGTGTTCGGATTCAGCAGGTTGGAAAATGGATGGGTAGATGGATGGATAACTGTAATGGAGTCAGATTTTAATTGAAAACTAGCTGTGTTACCCAGGTTCACGTGGGAAATTTCACAAGACAATGGTCCTCAGTTATTGTACCATCAGTTAATCAGGTGCGCTAGAGGTACTAAGTAGCTAACTGACAGCTTTTCTGTATACAATATGTGTAGGTTTTTCTTACCAATGGCTAAGTTTTTGGCAGGCAGTGTGGTGTACTGATTAAGACTTTGGAACTAGGACTTCGAACTCGGAGGTTGTGGTTTCAAATTCTGCTAATGACACTTTGTGACCATGAGCAAGTGGCATCATGTGCTCCAATTGTATCTCAAATAATGTAAAAGCATCAGTCAAATAATAAGTAATAATAATAATATTATTAGGTCACTAGCGCTGCTTACTTTTGAATATGATATACACATTTGTCCATGGGGCGGCACGGTGGCGCAGTGGTAGCACAGCTGCCTCGCAGTTAGGAGACCTGGGTTCGCTTTCCGGGTTCTCCCCGTGTCTGCGTGGGTTTCCTACCACAGTCCAAAGACATGCAGGTTAGGTGGACTGGCGGTTCTAAATTGTCCCTAGTGTGTGTCCTGTGGTGGGTTGGCACCCTGCCCAGGATTGGTTCCTGCCTTGTACCCTGTGTTAGCTGGGATTGGCTCCAGCAGACCCCTGTGACCCTGTGTTCGGATTCAGCGGGTTGGAAAATCGATGGATGGCATTTGTCCATGAGTAAAACGTTCCTGCTTTTCCATATGATTTGTCTTTTGTTGATGGTCATTGCAAAACATCACTTTGCATTAAAGTGCATTCTTTTGAATTTAAAACTAGCAATTAATATTAATAATGGGAAATTTGAGTCTCTATCTATATATATAATTCACTAAGGCAAGACACCCATGGAAAGGCAAGACACCCATGGAAAGGCAAGACACCCATGGAAAGCACGCCAGAAGGGGCGTGGATTCACTAAGCCGCCGACAAGTAAGACACCTATGGCGCACGCAGGAAAGAGCCACGCCCACCAATTCCAAGACCATTGGATACGACGACAACTCGCAGAGCCACGCCCACCAACTCGGGCGCGATGACACAGAAAGAACGGCATCATTCATATTCGTCTATCGTAGAAGCCTCATGTACCTCTGAGCCATCTTGACTGTTCATAGAGGCATGTTTCTTGCGGAGGTGAGTCGCCATATGCAGCCTGTAAAACGATTTGCGAGGGGTATCCCATGGGATCCTTAAAACAATCCTTTACAACTGTGGTTAAAACACAATGAAGTAAGCAGTCTTTAAAAACCGAGTTTTCGGTTACGACACACGACCGCATGCACCATAGCAAACATGTTACATACAGCAATTCGCATCCGCAACAAACATGCGTCTTTTTCACTCACGGACAATTATATGTTGCTCTCTCCAGAGTTCCATCTTTTTATTCACTCTCTGTTGTATCCTCACACCAACCCGTTTTAGACAACCGTCTTTCCAGAAGTGTTTAGCATTCAATAAATAATTATGCATGAGATTGAGCGTGTGTCTACCTGGCACAGAGAGGCGTAGGTAAGCCATTGAACCCCATTTGGGCTACCAACCGTGGAATTCCCACTAAGTGCGACTCATACGCTCCCACTGGTTACGTCCCTACCCTTTGTACAAATCCCCCTCCCACCTCGCTACTACCGAGGTCGGGTGTCTTGGTGGATTATATATAGAAAAGCAGCCAAAACCGCACAGAGCAATGAAACGTCTACGTGAGTCACAGGTACATCTGGACTGTGTAAAGACGACAACGACTCAAGTGACAAGTTGGATGTGGGCACATGAGCGGTCAGTGCATACTCAACGAGAAATCAGCAGACTAGCATGACGGAGGGAGCTGAATGGACATCCTTCTCCTCTCCTCCTGTTCGACACTCTGCGCCTGAGCGCTGTGCACCCCCATCCCTCCGTCTGGCAGGAGAAGGCTCGATGGCGGTCCGCCAGTTTTCAGTCATGGAAGATTGTGTGTTGGTTCGTTCCGTGCATTATTATAGTGTTGCTTTTCTTGCTAATTTATTACATTACCGATTTTTCAAATGTAAATTTTCTCCCTGTGCTTTAAAATCATTAAAAAACCGGCCTGATTATGCGGCGTATGGTACGCCACGGGTTGGCTAGTGTATTATAATCATCATTAGATCTTTATGATTTTCATTTGTTTATGTTGTTCACTCAAGCACAGTATTTCTTTTTTGTCAATTTTATATAGTCCTCCTTTAAAGTCTGCAGAATGACTGTATATGCAAAGCAGTGCTAAATGCTGATATACATAAGTACCAGTACCCAAAGTGCAACACAAATGTATTAACATAAAGAGTGAGGCAATGGAGGAGTAGCTTCCTGTTATAAATTCTAGTATCATGATTTAAGTCTGATGCTGGGGTACTGTGCTATTTAAGTGCTGTGATTGAAGAGTTGGGTTTGGTGGGGTCTCACTTGGAGCTTGTAGCACCATGATCAAAGAGTAGGGGAGATCCCCTTGTAGTTGTCAGCACCACGAAGAGTTGAACAGATAACCAAGATAAGAGCTGGTAAACATCAAAGATTGCTGGTAGTCAACAGCAAACGAAACAGTGTTTGCTAAGCATTGAGCTTTGCACCTTCTTTAAGCCTTGCTGAACTGTCTTTTTCCATTTACTAATGTGACATCATCTCTTTATCCTGTTCAGAACATTGCCCTTTCTTCAGTTGTCCGCCCACCATATTGGTTAGTGGTGCTATTCGCATGGCCCGTCAACTCTGCTGCTACGTTCCTTGTTTGCATAAAGCCCCCTGACAGCACAGTGCATGTACATTAACATAATATTAATAAAAATTGACAAATAAAAAATGTATTGACAAAAAATGAAATGTGTCAGATAATTTACTTTTTTTTCATCTAATGTCACCAAATTTCAATCAAATCTGTCAAAGCATTTTTGAGATTTTAGGGTATTTAGTTTTACTGTTGTTGTTACCAATAAATATTGATATATCAAAATGTCCTTTCTTAGTGGAAACCAACACCAACAAAGGCAGTATGGGAGGCTGTAGTCCTGATGGGCAACCCTGTTTGGGTACTTGGGTGCTTCCAGGAAGACACTCCCTTGTCCTAGGGAAGTTCAACTTGATCCAGAATTCTAGGTGGTCGCAGTGTTATGCACCAAAAGTAACCCTGGGTCCAGGTTGAAAAGAAACTGCTCCACTTTCCCCAGGACAACACTTGTGTGAGTTTGGAGTTTGGTGTTTCAGTTTTTGTAGAGGTTTTATGAAAGAAGCCTGTAAGAAGGCATTTTGTTTAATAAAAATAGTTATAACCAAACTGCTACATTATTTACACTGTATGCCAAGTCACATATCATACATTTTTCACAACTGAAAGTTACAATTTGGCTTGCCACATAAATCTCATGTATAATAACATGTTTAAAACTTTGAAGTTCAGAAAAAGTACACAAGTTCTATTAATGATATTGATATGACAGATATTTTACTTTGTCTGCTTATTGTTCTTAGTCGCAAAATAAACACATTTTTATACATGTTAGAAAATGTATGCATGACATCAGGTGTTTGGCAATTGGGCTCAATTGGCCATAAGATATTTGGATATGTGATGTGTTCACCCTGCGATGGGCTTGAGTCCTGTCCAGGGATTATTCCTGCCCTGTACTTGGTGAGCTTCCCTGCATTCCGGCTCTGATGTACTTTTAACTTGTTTATTCACTTTAACAAAAAGGAAATTTTGTTTTTCAAAATATTTTATTATAACGGTGAGTATGAAATGTGACTGCTCAGACCACCGCAGAGCTCCTTGTATAAGCAGCAAATTCAGGCATAAGACATGGACACAAAGAAACATGTGAGTGATTTTGCTGTCATTTAAATAGATGCTTGAGGATCTGTTTGCCGACAAGAGCAGCTCTATGACATATAAAAGATGAAAACACTTTATACAAATGTACATGTCTTTCTCAAACTGAATTTGAAACAGTACAGTATTCGTAATTTATGTAGAACATAATGTTTCTTGGTTTTCTGGAGAGGTGACATGTAAGCTAGACTTGCTTAGGTAGGATGGATTTAATGATCGTATTCATTGACATATTTAAATTAGTCAGTCATTCAGTCAGTCATTCTCCAACCCGCTATATCCTAACACAGGGTCACGGGGGTCTGCCGGAGCCAATCCCAGACAACACAGGGCGCAAGGCAGTAACAAATCCCTGGGCAGGGCGCCAGCCCACCGCAGTTATTTAAATTAAAAAATAATAAATAAACTTTATTAAAGTTTCAAAAACAACCTTTTTATTTGAGATTTATATATGCTATTTGGTTATACTCTGACCCTGAGTGAGCAAAGGGAGGTGGAGCTGGGAAGTGTGTATGAGTAAACAACTGGACAAAGCAGCTAGGAGCGCATGCTGCTGAAGACCTAAGCAGCATGGCGGAAGTGGACGTTTAAGATGCCAATAGTCCTTTTTAGGGACTAACACCATTCTGGCATAAAGTGGCTGATTCTACTTATCAGTTGCACCCTTAAATGCACTAATAAACTGATTCGACATACACTTCTAATGAGAGAATTGTCAGCCTTTTTATATTGTGTGGTGTTAAAACATCAGCTAACATAAACATACAGAGGAACGGTCAAATGATTTGTGATTACATGTCAGTAACATCCAGGTGTCTTATTTCAGCCAGGGTTCCTTCCTTAGCTTTTTGTTCAAGTACAGATTTTATGTCCTTTATGTTAATTTTTTTATTTCTTTTTTATATTATCTGTAGTCACAGGAGTGTAAGACAAATTCAAGCACAGGTAAAACATGTGCCGAAAGAAATCTCTCAGTCCAAAAGTTCATTTCAAAATATTTAGTGAAAATTTAAAGCAAACAATCCAAACAAGAATAGAGAAAAAAGTTGTTACATATGTCGAATAAAAAGCAAAAAAATAGAAAAAATGTATCTTCTCTAAACTTAGGTTTTCTTGTAAAACTTTAGTTCTTTCTGTACTTAAAGATTCTTTACTTTTTCTTTGTATGCTTTAAACATACAGTACAGCACATTCAATGAAGAGCTTTGTCTTACATGTTACTTGGCACATAAAACACGCACACAAGGCACGAAAGGCACGGTTTAAAACCATGTGCCCTCTACACCTTACACATGGCAAGGCTGATCACTTACTGAGAGTAATGTTTAGTCAGAGAAGCTAGAAATAGTTAGAATATACCAATTGAATTCAACTTGTGGGGTTATAGGAACCTCCCATAGATTGTGCACTAACATTTAGTATAACATTTATGTTTCTTATATAACTAGCAAATGGCTATTACATTAACATTGTTAGTCATTAAGGTTCAATGTGTCTTCTTTTATGTGTTTCGTTGGATATGTCATTTTGACAAACAGATGGGTATACTCTGCCATTAATAATACAGTATATGGCTAACTGTTATACAGTATGTTTTTATTGAGTGAAGGAAGGAGCACACAGAAATAAATGTTGGGGCTCTATCCTGGCCATCTTTATTTAATTCTTCAGTCCAATAAAAACAAATACTTGATGGCATGTTAACTAACTAAATAATCAACTGTAAACAAAAATACAGCACTTCTGTCTTTGAATCCTCAGGTTCCATGTAGCTCCATCTTGCTGTTCACTTGGGCTATCATAGACTGACTCTCATTCTGGCATGTTCAAATCTTATGGAGCCCTGGCCAGAAGGGGTAGAGTCTTCTCTGTTCTGTGGAAAAAGAAGGAGATGACACAGTTAGTGATTGTGTCTTGCCCTGTGGTGGTATTACATAGCTCAGATGAGCCCTTGAGGTGATCTCCTGCTGCACATGTGTGACAATGTCCATAAGTCATTCTTTCAGTTAACAATGTGATCTGTCTTTATGATTTCCTTTAACATGCAATACTTTTATCTTTCTGTCCCATAACTGCTTTGAATTTGCTCTTGTATCAATCCAGCTATATGTTGAGAGTTTGAATATGTTTGACCTCATAACTACTGGTTCTTGAGTCAACAATTTCTAAATCCTTGTAAGACACTAAATTAAAGGATTCTTGCAAAATATATCCTTTCTTTTATTTTCACTACTGTTATTAGTTTTTCAATATATTTCTACCATAATTACTTTCTGCTAGCATTCTTATGCCGTTTTTAATAGTCATACTGCTGTCTACTACATAGATTTCTATGTATACTTGTACCCCACATCCAATCTGTTCTTTGTTGGAAAAAGGACTTAACCCCTTGGGATTAATAAAAGTATCTATCTATCTATCTATCTATCTATCTATCTATCTATCTATCTATCTATCTATCTATCTATCTATCTATCTATCTATCTATCTATAATATAGTGCCTTTCCTATCTATCTATCTATCTATCTATCTATCTATCTATCTATCTATCTATCTATCTATCTATCTATCTATCTATCTATCTATCTATCTATCTATCTATCTATCTATCTAATTCCTACTGTGAATTCTTACATTTTTTACAAATATTTTTCAGTTCTTGTTGAGCTTGCTTCTCCTCTGGTATCATGTGAGTATCTCTGTGGATAAAACAATGTTCATTTAGATTTTTTATTTTCATTTATTTCTCTTCTCTTCTTATATTTCATCTATTAAGTGCCCTTTGTTGTGACTTTGGTGGCGAGTATGAGTTGCTGGTCTGCTACTGTATCTATTTTGACATTATGCTTTGTGGCTGCTTTCATCGCCTACTTATTTCTGTATTGACTCTTTCATTCTTCCGATCATCTCTTTAGTTGATATATTATCCTCTTCTGTGTATTCATAGCCTTCAAAACTAATATGTGTTCTGTACCTTACTTTATTTAAACCCCTAGCATGTTATATGCCCATAAACAAAAATGCTGCTGGGG